>NW_021940863.1:249992-293788 GCF_001715985.3 Manacus vitellinus
CTCCTGGGTCCCTTTGGTGAAAGAGGCGAAGTGGGTGCAGCGTACGTGCCGCAGTCGGATGCCCTGTGGAGCAGCCACGCCGCAGGGACGTGCTCTCCGCCGGGTTCCGTCTGGGGGAGACACGCGTGTTCTGCGTGCTCGGGCGGCCTCCTCAAGCATCTCCCTCTGCCGAGGGGAAGCAATCTTTCAGCCGGAAGATTTGTGTGTGTGTGTGTTAGTGCGACATCTTGAAATCTCTTTTGTTCGAATTGTTGCATCTCGCTGCTGGCATCGGTGCTGGTTCCTCCTCCTCCCCTTTTCCTTCCTAACTCTTGTCCAAAATTAGGATATATATTTCTCTTTAGGGGGAGCATGCGTAAGCCTGTTGGAAATGGATAGTTTTGTAAGCTAATGGCAGTTTCTGAACAGAGACAGCTGGTGTGTTTATCAAGCTGAAGATAAAGCTAACAAAAGATTATTGCCAGTGGGGTCCTAAACAAGGGATGACAGTGGATTTTATTGCTTCCCCTCGAGGGTGATGAACATTCACTGGAAAACATACACCCCAAGGCTCCTCGGCATGGCTATCGCTTGGTATTTCCAGTGTTTCCAATTTAGGTCTCTTCTGAAGAAGCCATCAAAGCCCTAAAATCTGTCAAAATGTCCCCTCTCTTCTTGCCAGATGCTTGCCAAGCACCACCTAGACTGGCAGCCAGGCTTCAAACTCTGAGGGGTTTTTCCCGGTGTAGCTGTTCCCCATTATGCACGGGACCAGGGAGAATGGAGTGGAAGTGCCATACTGAGGGAAGATGCGGCATCTGCTGCTACTGCTACCTCCAGGGGAGACACCTTATCCCACACAATCCTTTTGTATTCAGGGTGTTTCTGAGAATTTTGATCAGACTCTCCATCTTTTAGGGGTGAGGGAAAAGGAAGACGCAAGGACATGACCAAAGGTTTTTTTTCTTACTGTCTATTCATTGTCTTGCACAACTTTGTAAGAGGCAGAAGCTTTGTTTCGAGATCTTCCCGGCTACTAGATTGTATGCAGTGAGTATTTTCTTTTTGTCTGGCTGTTTTAGTTTCACTAGAAAGCACCAACTCTGGTCTGTGGACAGAATAAACCCAAAATGTTGGGAAATTCATGGCGGCTCTGTCTGTTCTTGCATGCTTTATAAATGAAATAGCTGATCGTGTAATACAAGAAAACTGTAAATAGCTGCCAAAAAGCAATCATGCAGCAGTTTTTTCTGTTGATATGAACCTCTGAGTATATCATATCCAGTTAAAATAAAATCAACATTAAAAGGTAAAACTGGTAAAATTGCTGTTCAAGTTATTGCTGAAGCAATGATCAGGTGAAATTTCTGTTTCGCCCCTCCTTCTATGCTTCTTTGCATTTGAAATGCATCACCCACTGAAACAATCTGATGATAAATGATTGATTTATTTCAGAAAGGGGCATACTTTTGGGGCATACTCTTTCCCTGAGATTATATAGAGTATGCAACCTCCATAATTTTGAAACTGTCTCTAGAATTGTCTCTAGTCCTTAAGTATTTGTGTGTTTTGATCTTTCAACATTAAGTCTCTGGAATAAACTGTATTTTCCAAATGAAGCTGCTTCTGTTTGTGCTGTGTTCCACTGGTAGCTTCGCCCCATGCAGTGAACCATGAAGTCCTTCAGCAGAGCCTCCTGTGTACACGACAGCTTCTGTCAGAACAATGCTAAGTTCTTCCCTTGGGCAGGCAACCACTCATGGCCTGATGGGATGCATCAAGAGACAGAAGCTGGTTGCAGGGCAGAAACAGGCCTTCCCATGAAATCTTGGGAGAGTTCTGTGAGGCTTCATTTTCAGATATTCAGCTACCATTGAGCTATTAGTTATTTGGAAATGTGCCATGGAAAACTAATTTTACACTAATTTTGAAAGAAAAGAATTTCAGAATATTTCTTTCATTTTTTTCCCCCATCCATCTGCATGGAGAGGATTCCGCAGTTGTATGTGCACATTTATGCACAAATCCCAGGTCTTGATTTAGGTGGGTAGGCATAAATGTGGTATCCATGGGTATGCTGTAAATGTGATGGTTAAAATCTGAATTCTTCAAGTAAGAAAACTAGATGCTCTTCAAGTATAATGAAGAGTATAATAATCAACCAATATTCAATGCTGTACCTTCATTCATACAAGGGTACTAAAGGCACGCCATTTTGAAGTATGCTACAGATGCATGGAAACAGATTTATAAGTAAAGAAAGATACTTAGGAGTGACTTGGGTTGCTGCTTCTGTGCCAATCAGGAATGACAAGGATGAGGTAACAACTAGAGAAATCAGAGAAATTCCTGAAAGCATTAGAGACTTGAAAATAGAAACCATATGTAGCATAATTGGTATTTCATGCATTAGTAGAAAATGCTTTCAAGATTAAAAAAAGTGCAGGGAGAAGAAGAGGGGAAACACTTTGTGCAGAATGGAAAGGACTTTAATGTCTTCTTTACAACATCTTGTATCTCACAGCTCTCTTCCTTAAACACATGATACCACCTAAGCTTCTTACTTCAAGATAGAGAAATGTGGTTAGTATAAAAATGTAGCTGTTGGCTATTTGATATGAAAATTCATAAGTTTAAAATAGAAACTGATTGATAGAAATGTGATTCCTTAAACATGAAAAATTCCTGACTTGCCAGAATCTGAAAATAAAATCCTTTGACTTTCTTCAGAACACCAGTAAATGTAAAGAGATACTGATTTGTAACACATGTGGAATGGTCAGGTTTTGCCTGGGAGCAAGATGTGTAGTAATTCCCTCTTAAGTACGGTTAATGGAATTTAACTCTGAGGAAACAGTTTTATTAATAAAAACCTTCTGTCTTGGGATAGAAGTCAGAGACTGATCTCTTTTGATGTGTTTGGTATTGTCTTCTGCAGAATAAAACTTAAGTAGGCTGCATAGTCGCCTGACTTGTTTAGTATAGGCTGCCAAGTACCCCACCGGTGCCGTAGTGTTGGGAAAACCACATGCTTTTTAGTCACATGTTGCATAGTTTAGATTTTAGCCTGGTAAGTGGTGCCACATATGATTATGATCTGCTGATCCAGGGATTTTATTTTTTAACCTTTAGGAATCTTAATGTCTTTTCAAAAGATTTTATTTTACATACACTGCCCTAGCAGTTGTTCAGAGCAGCATGACTTGTTGCTTAATGTAAACCATAGGGCTGGTGACAAGAGCTTCATTTTGATTAGAGACTTACTGTCCTTACAAAGAATACAACATTGAATGTGTAATAAGACTGGGCCTTAGCCACCTACCTTTTGCTACTTATAAAAGCATGTTAATGGATGATGTCGTGATGGTGATTGTAGTCTACTGATGCATTGGCATGAAGAGGATGTGAATACAATATTGAAGTATAACCTTTTACTCCAGGCAAAAACCTAGTAACTATAATGATAAAGATTTCCAAGGATTAATTTTAATGACAGAAATCTATGCCATCGCTACCTTACATTGCTGACGGAAGCCAATTCTGTACAAGCAGTAAAATCAGGGGGCTGCTGACTATTTCCTGTTTCAGTAGTTTTTAAATGCTCATTGGGATGTAGAGCATAACCCCTATAGAAGGATAGAACCTGGTTATAATTTGTGAAATTATTTTCTGCTATTACTGTTTTCCTTATGTGAACGGTTAGTGAAGGAGGGGCTCATATTCAAAATTACATCTTGACCTTATTAACTATTTTAGGATGAAGTAGAAGATGGTGACATAGCAGGATGCTGTAGATGTGCGTCCGCTAGACAAATTTAAGGTGATTGCTGAACTATGGAGAAGAAATTAAGCAAAGTTAGACAAAATAAAGAATGGATCAACAATACTAGAAATGATGCAAGTCTCTCATCTAACTACCTTAGAAAAACACATGCAAGAGAAACTCAAATCAGGATGTAGAAAACTGTGGAAACCCATTACAAACATGTTTGGAAGAGTAACACCATGAGAAACGCTTCGGTACTTCCGTTTGCCTGAGATAGAACAGAGACTGAGAATTGCTACATCGGTTTCTTGTAATCATCTTCCCTCAAGGCAGTGAAGCATGTCATTACAGGAGAAAGAAAACAAAAACAAAAACAGGCTAGAGGTGGTATAAAACCAGGAGTCTGGAAAAGGATAGAGAGAAACCCGTCACCACTAGATGAGATATTCAGATTATTTCAATATTTCCCATTCATGTGCAAAGTTTCCTATATGCAAAATTGCTGTATTTTGGCCAGTGATGGTAAGTACATGATTGAATTCTGCTGCTAATTGTGCTGAGCTGGTGGGAGGAGGCAAATTCAATGAGATCTGAGGTGCTAAAAACAACTCTTCTGGGTTTGTTGCTGTCACCAGAAAAAGTGAGACAAATGGGGAAGATGTGCTGGCTGCTCTAACCAACAGGTTTCCTAGCCAGATGTATTGAGGTTGTGGGGCTTGTTTTCCTTCAGCAGCATCGCTCAACCCTGTGTGTAAACTCTGCACCAGTGAATGTACACTCTGCACTGGGAATAGCTGGTGTCACTGAAGAAAGGGTGAAAGGTGGCTGTTGTCTATTGCTTTCCTTTTCGGATCTACAGGCCCTGTGAAACAAGAGAGACAGCAACTCTCCAGGGCACAAAACTCAAAATCCGGCTAGATTTTCCAGGCTCTTCCATCCCTCACTTTGAGAGATAGGAGAAGGTACCCTTGGTTTGCAGCTTTGTTTCACTTGGAGCTTTCACTACAAGCATATGAGGCCTCTGTAGGATACTTGAGTGCTCAGGGTAGTCCCCAAGCCTATCATTCAAATGCCTAAATTAGCCGACCAAAGCAAATGTGGAAATATGGAAAATCTTTCCTTCTTTGCAGTCCACACATGCTCTACGTAGCTCCAGCAGCTGTAGCTAAGGACTTCCTGATAGCTCTAGAAAGCTGCATGTAGGATGTGAGAGTTCAAGGAGAGTGACAAGATGTCCTTGGCATTTTTTTATGACGAATCTGGTACTACTTGCAGGAAAAAATTTTGGTAAGAGAGATTTATCCATTCTTTGCTCCTATATTCTCATTTCCTGCCCTTAAGGATCTCTGCCTCGAAGAAAACTATCCTGCAGTGAAGAGGTATCAGCAGAAACCTTTTAAGCCTCTTGCAGCCATCTGATGTTCCACCAGTATTTTGCATCTTAATGATTTATTCATTTCTAGTTTCCCTAGGTGATATTTAGAGAAACATTCAGCTTTCGGCATAGTGACCCATGCTTTACATCCAGTTGCCTTGAACTGATGACATTACCTTAATGAATAATACTTTTAGAGCCATGCTAAATAAGAGCTGTCATGTGAACTGAAATATGATAGCTCACCGGAGTGCACTGTTTTCCTGTCCATGTAATAGCGTGTAAAAGCTTCAACAGAGCTCAAGAAAACTAATGATGCAGTATTTTTTTATAAGAACTAGAATAATTATTAAGTCACTGAAAGTTCAGCCGTCATTCTCTTCTGTGGATGAGTCAGTGACTGACAGACTCAGAAGAAATTATTGATACTTCTAGCAAAAGGAATGTGGCGCTCCTTATGGTGTCTAATTCCTGACTGAACAATATGCTGTATTGACAATCCACTACCACATGATGTACTGAAAGTGGCCTTCAGTGCTGAGGTACCTTCTGTTACCAAGGGTTCAAATTATACAGCAAATCACCTACAGGTGTTTTTGCAAAAATGTCTTGGAACAACACTGTCACCAAGGCATTATGGAGAAGAGCAAACATAGCAGTCAACAAATGACAAACATAGTGGATCCGCCTTGCTTGAAGCAGGGTAAATATTGTGTCTTTAAATACCTACCATCTCTGTTCTAACTTGAAGTTGATATATGGAGGATGGTGTTGAGGGAAACAAGCTGGCTTTGCATGCTCTCCTGCAGCCACTGACCCTGTGAGGAAAGAGACTGAACATCCGAGTGCCTCACCATCTAAAACACAGAGATGACAGGGAGTGAAGGAAGTTCTACACTGACAGATTTGTGGGTCAAAAAAAAAGTCTGTCCAGGAGTTTGCTGTGAAACAATGACAATAAATTTACAGACCGAGAATAGAAATATTTATCTCAGCAGCTTTTATTTCCTTTCTACTTAAAAAACAAGTTCTTTGGCAAATTTTCTCCTTGTTAAAGAAACAATTTTATATGCTTCTATATCTTAGAAACTGTATTCTAATCTATTTGGATATACCATATTTTCCCTGTCCATATTTGTAAATGTGTCACAGTAAAAAAAGGCTTGGTGTCTTCAAGCTAATATTTACTAACTTTTCATCTAGCTTTGGCTCTGTACCCTTCCTTACCATATTCCTGTAGATAATTTATCTGTATTTCAATTAAATTATCATAGTGGTTATATTGTCATTTCCCTTGCTTACCCTTTCTAGAAGTCCATATTTTCAACCATGAACTAACTCAACCTATTTCAGAGAACACCTTGATAATCAGTGACAGTAACATGCAATGTGTACTTTAGCAGATGTGCAGAACACGGTACGATCTATGTCCTAAGCTTAAGTGTGTGCTGTCATTCATGTATGAGTGGAGGCATGAGAACAGAATGACTTATTGTAAAACTTTAATTGTAAGCTTTATAACTAGTGCTACTAGACCCCAACTGTTTGCATGCATATGGCTCCCAAATCTAGATGTTCACTAGTGAGATCGTATCAACATGAGAACTTGGTCGTAAACAAAGTTTCATGCAAATACTGTAACAATATGGAAAACTTGGAGCTCTGCCAGCTGAAAGCATTCAACACTTTTAAACTTCTTATCACTTGAAGAAATATTAATGTGATTTCTTCTGTTGACTGAAAGGGAAGAGAATTCTTTCCTTCTTACACCTTTTAGTTTTAAGGAAAAGTGACTCTTGACTAAATTAAAAAGAAAAAGCCAACAAACCCAAACCTGTCTGTGATAGGTTGCATTGTCAGTCTTATTTTCAAGAAGAATTAGATTTTGATTCCTGTAGAAAATTAAATAAAGTGCTGCAAGATCATAATTAAACTACATTAATGAGTTGAAAAACCTTCCAAAACAGAGTTTTAGGGGAAACATTTGCTATTGTAATAGACAAAGCTTGTCTGTCAAGCTGTGGCTGTGCTGGGCTGCATATTGCACAAAGGCCAGTAGCTGTCACAGTCATACTGGCCTGAGTTTCTTTCATAGAGAAAGCCTTCTTTGGATCCACTTCTAATTGCTTGAGATTTTAATTGTGTCTAAATAAAGCATAACATCTATAAATGATGGAGACAACAACATGATTGCTGTGCACATTCAGTATGAGTACCATCAAGATGAGGGCCTTGTTCAGGCCGAGTTCATGATGGCACATATATATGCCTTTTTTTCTGAAGCACGAGTTTGTAGCTACAGAGTGAAGACACAAAATAGCCTTTGGTCACTGTGGAGGGTCCCCAGGTAGGGGGCCAGGGAACTGAAGAGGACTGATTTAGATCATCTGCTGTACATTGTGTTCCCAAAGAAGATCAAAAAACTCAAAGGATATTATTTTCATTAGAATTACAGCTAGTCATCTTAGTTAATTAACTCCTTACATAGAGAAAACTTACAGTGTTGATAGAACCAAAATAATAGATAGATAATAAGGTTTATTCACAGCCTGATCTCTGCCCATGAACACTTTCAAGTTTTGAATACTAATGCTTGTTTTGAGTACGCTGAGGTTTTGTGCATTGGAACGAAAAACCACAGTCCTTCCTGGTCCTGAACTTCCTTTCCAACACCTTTGGAGTTCGACTGTGGGTCTGCTACCTTCTTCTCAGCATTTTACAAGTTTTTTTCTGAGCTACATGTTCCTGGCTTGAATCTCTTTCCTGTCTCACCCTGCTGTATCTGGAAACCTCACTTTTGAGCAGACATAGGTATTCTACCAGGGAAGGAGCTCCTCTGGTCTTCTTAAAAGTAACAAATAGAATGAGACTATCTGTGGGATCCTTCTGGGCAGTCTTGCAAAGACAGTAGCTTTGGTGGGACTGCATCCCTGGTCTGAAGAGGCAGTCATCGGCTGCTGCACAAATGATGTTCGTTGACTCCCTGCTCTGGAAAGGAGACCAAATAGCTAACTTAATTATTACAAATGCCCTGATTTATCTTAATTAATCTAGCCATAAGATCCTGGTTCCCTGATCTAATTAGCTAGGGAGATAGTTAAATATAACTTCATGTATCTAGGCACATTTAGCTATTCGTGGTTAAATCTGCTCACGGTTCCTAAGAGACTATATACTACAAAGTTACAGAGTCGCAGTTGGGAATACTTTCTAGCTGCCCTTCATCTGAAGTAAAAAATACAGAGAGTTCATCTTAATTAACATGGTGGAATATTTTTTTATGTTAGTAATATACCTCGCAACTTACAATCCCATTAAAGCCTTTCATGGAAACAAGGAGTCATCTTTCTGTGTTTTGTCTCTAAGGACTAACAAGAACCTGTGTGGTACACAAGAAAATGGATTTCCACTGTTCAGGTAGATAAACATAACTTTAGACTGTACAAGGAAAATATTTGCCCTTTGCTCTGTAACAAATGAAAGATGGCCAGAAACCTGAATTAAAATAATTTGAATAATTTATAATGAATAAAACATAGTAAAAATTCCTTGTCTGTGCAATCATTTCTAATGATGCAGTATGTGGTAGTCATAGGGAATATGTGATCAGAATTACCATAAAGAAGACTTTGTTGGTAAGAAAGGGAAAACAAGGATAACAGAGGTCCATTCCCTAGTTGTGTTGAGTGTTTAGAACCAGTATAGAATAAATTGTCTTTTAAATGTCCTAAAATGGACATCTAAGAACTTCCTTTCATATACCATGCATTGAACATTTAAAGATATTAGTTGCATGGGTCATACGCCACATAAAAGAGAGATACTGTTCAAGTGGATGCACATGTAAACAATAAGAGTGATCAAACAAAACTTATGAAGGGGAAAAATGTACACATTGGTTTTGTGCAGTGTAAAGAAGAGAACGATTATTTTTAGAAAAGGTAAGAAATAACCACTGAGAGATCACTTAAATGTAGCTCGTTCTGCCTTGGGGCAAGAAGAGGAAATATTTAGACTTCTCTTGAGGTGTCTTCCAGCCCTGTGGTTTGTGTGATCAGGCAGATGGGGAACCTTTGGAGCGAGGTAGTTCTTGATTGCAGAGAAATAAGTTCAGTTGAAACAAAATCCTTCCCAAGTGTACTAATTTACTGGCAATGTGTCTCAGCTCTGTTAAAATAGAGATCCAAAGATAAACCTTCTGCTAAGATCTTTAAGGACATGGTATATGCTAGAAAGAAATAGACAAATAAGGATTTTCTAGAGCTGGAAAGAGGATATTTAATTTATTGGTGCTGAACAGAATAGGTTGTTAAATGGAAATTTCTCATAGGACTTCTGACATCAGTCCTGAAATGGGCTGTAAGTTTGAGGCTATATTTCAAATTGAGGCTGATGTGCAAGAAGGGGAGTAAAGCTTACAAAAATTTGAGGCTTTCTGGTTCCAAAGTTTTATTTCAAGACAGTGATAAGAAGTCATGTGCGTATGTTTGAAAATTTTACTCTATTAGTCCAGGATGAAATTCTGTGACTGCATCTGAGGACGGTTTTGTACTTCTGATTGATGTGATGCTAGGACATCTTTTGTTACTTAATCTGTAGCCAGCAGAAACATTTGCTGGGTTGTTCCACAGATGAGTGGAGAATCTAACTGAGTAACAAAGGCTATACACATCTTTTCAACACATGGTTGCTGAAACTTACTGACACAATAACAATAGCTTTGAAAGTGATGTAAATTAGGCTTATTTTTAAAGAAATGCTTGGTGTATTCATAAATGGTTTTGAATAGACTTAATGTCTTAGGTGAACAATATCTTTGTGCATTCTATCTATTTTGGGCAGGTGGGCAGCTGCTGTTGAAGTTCCTGGTTCAGTACCAGGGGCTATCCATGCTGTGGCTACTTTGGACTGTGTGATTGAAATCAATCAATCTTCTTCTGCCTGAGGGCAACCTGAGATGTATTTAGTTTCTATATGTGCTTACTGGAAATAGTGTTGTGCTTTCAAGAAGCATTTGTAGATTTCGTACATGTGTTTCTGTCTAATGTACCAGATTCTTGGCTAGTTGCCCGTTTCTTGGTGTTATTGGAGATGAGGGAATGCTCACCTTCATTTAACTGCTAATTGTTAGGTTATTCAGCAACGTATGGATATCAAGCCATGCACAGCAGTGTGTTGGCATTTTTCAGAGTGAACCTTTCAATGAGTGAGGCATATTTAGGAGCAGAACTAGAGTGGTGGGCTTGATTCCAGTTTTATTCATGTTGTTGATCAGCGACTATCTGCTTTGAATCTAATTGAGTTTCACTAATAAAGTCAGAGCTGTCAGCCACTAGAATTTCACTGTAATTTGGATGGTTGGATGGGCAGCACTGATTGGGATTGATGCTCATATATATATATATACATATATATACATACACATATATATATTTAAAACACTGCTTGTGTTTGCAATCATAATGCAAAAGCATTTACCAAAACATTAAATCCCAGTGTTATTCATCTGCTTGCTTTTCTTTCTGTCTTTCTATTGGGTTCCTTTGAGAAACCAGAGGTAGAATAATTTGGATAGTGTCAATGTTGAAGGTAAGTTTTCTACTGCCTGAAGAGAAAGAAATATTATCTTTTTAATTTGTAGAAAGTAAGTGTGTGCAGCAGTGCAGTTTTTCTGTTGAAAAGATAGGTTATAAAATATGCCTTAGGTTAGGATTATTTTGATCAGAGACAAAATCCCTGGCATTAGATCTTGTTAATATTAATAAGCTCATATAAATGGACAGAAAGAACTGCAGAATGGAATGAGGTTTTATCCAGTTCGTGGGCCTCTACATGAGAAACGGCAGAGCTAGAAATTACAGCAGCGAGGAAAGGGATTGTGCCCTAGATATACTAGGTTATGCAAGCACATGCTACTATGCAGTAGCATATACTAGGATAGGTAGGGAGTATCTAATAGTGCATACACAGGCAGTGCCCTCTTCTCTGCGGTAGATCTCTGTGTGGGAGCTATTGAATGAGGGTGGTGTGTTAGGGTGGTTGTGGGGGATTTCACTGCTTGTCCTGGGTTTGAGGCAACATCCTGCATCAGAGCTGCCTTCAGCTGTGTTTTGGTGGTTAATCTGGTTTTGGTAAAAACTGTTCACAAGTAATCCAACCAAGCCTGTTTCATCAGCTGCCTTATGAAGCTCTGCAGTGCAAGCGACAGATAGACAAGAAGAAGTACTAAAAATGACCACATTGGAACGTCATTCACAGGTTGATATATTCTAGAAAATAGTTTTCGTCTCTAAGTCTTATGTGCCTGCTGACGTTTAAACTCAGAGCTGGTCTGATTTGTCATAGAGAAATACCTGGCAGGTATAAATCAGATATGGCTGGCATAATTAGTCTGCTTATACAGAAACCTTTTCTACTAAACAGACAGATGAAGGAAAATAAACATGAACTTTAAAATCAACACTCAAGTTCGTATTTCAGGATTTGAGTATGCTTTTGAGAATGCTATTTACAAAATCCTCTCCTATGAGGACATGCTGAGAGAGTTGAGGTTGTTTGAGCCAGAGAAAAGGCTCCAGGGAGACCTCAGACCAGCCTTCCAGTACCTGAAGAGGCCTACAGGAAAGCAGGAGAGGGGCTTTTTACAAGAGCATGTAGGGATAGGAGAAGGGGAATGGCTTTAAACTGAAAAAAGGTAGATTTAGATTAGCTATTAGGAAAAAAATCTTTACTGTGAGGGTGGTGAGACACTGGAAGAGGTTTCCTGGACAAATTGTGGATGTCCCATCCCTGGAAGTGTTCAAGGCTGGGTTGTA
Organism: Manacus vitellinus; assembly: GCF_001715985.3. Classification (NCBI taxonomy): domain Eukaryota; kingdom Metazoa; phylum Chordata; class Aves; order Passeriformes; family Pipridae; genus Manacus; species Manacus vitellinus. The sequence goes on from NW_021940863.1 coordinate 261,928, forward strand.
TGGGACTTTGAGCAACCTGGTCTAGCGGAAGGTGTCCCTGCGCATGACAAGGGCTTTGGAACTAGATGATCTTTAAGGTCTCTTCTAACTCAAACCACTCTATGACAGCAAAAACATTTTCATTTTCTGCTGTAATGTAACTAGCCACTTAATAAAGACTACAATTTACAAGAGTTTTGAGGTTTAAGACCTAAGCACACAATATTATACAAGGTCTATGGACTAATGAGTATTAATTAAAGAAAGACATCTATAACATGGACAGTCAGGATTCCAGCTGGGGTATTAGTCTTGTCTCCTCTAAAACAAATGAGCACCATATTCAGCAGACTATAATTTTGTTTTGGTTGAGTCAGACTCAGCCTCTACTGACATAGCTGGCTACCCTGTGCTATATAAACTACCAACTGGCAACAGAATGTCTCCATTCCAAGCCCTGACCGAGGTGTTGAAAGCTGAGGTTCAGGTCTGAACTGGGTAGGGAAGAATTAAAAAATGCTCTTTTATAGAAAAGTGACTCTCTTTAAACAAAGGGTGGCTAATTTTTTGCCTGTCTGACTGTACCAGCTTGTGTAAAAATGCCATAGATACCAGTCTTTAGGGAGACTGTACAGATTTTTACCATGTAGTTCTAGTATAAAGCCAATGTCTTTGTTTGAATTCATAAATGAAATGTGTACTCCTTCTGCCATTTTGCAGTATTTTATTTGTAGGAGTTTCTGGGAAGATGTTCAAGTCCCCAGCTGCCAATTAAGTGCTTGGCAGCACAGAGCAGGTCCCACTACTTTACATTAGAGGCAAATTGCATGGTGTGAAAATTTAAAATTTATATTGCAAAGTGAGGGATTTCTTCCTTATTTATAACACCATCTATGGTGTTAGATACTTCCACTTCAGGGGTTAAGGTGTGACAGCTGAACTGAATCACCAGCTCCACAGGGTGGGCTGGCTGCATGCTCTCCCCTGTTTGCTTTGTTGTTTTCTGGCTGGGCTCCTTTTCTCCCAGCTCAGTGAGCTGAATTGCCTCACCCAGGGCTCAGCTATCGGCCAGGCCAGCTGCAAGGGAAGAGGAGCCTGCAGTAGACCCATCCCACTTGAAACAGCAAGCTATTTAGTTTGGCTGAGCTGTATCACCTAAATACACATTCACTTCAAGATTTTAAAGATTTTTAATGCTATTGCTCTATGCATGTTTTTCATCTAAACTGACATTTTTAAGATGATCCATCTTATGACTAGAACATGGAAACATCACATTATGAAATTTAATAAATAATTTCACAAATTTTTGCAGATTAAACTCAGTTGTGAAATCTTCCAATAAAAAGCTTTTATTTTAAAACATAGTAACTGCATTACTTCAGACCCAAAGAGCTAAATATGCCCGAAGACCACTGTATGTCTAGCAAGGGAGTTCCAGTGTGGGAAATCAGAACAGAGTTAACTCAGGCTGTGATCTTTGATGACCATCTACATCTCTTACATCTACATCTATTTTGTGTAAATGAAGACTGATTCAAATCTTAAGCTTCCTTTTTTTCTTCTTTTTTTTGGTTTTATAAAGTTCGATCCCTGTATGGGCCATTCATTTAAGAGTTGGACTCGATGATCTTTGTGGGTCCCTTCCAATCCAGAATATCCCGTGAAATTTCTGTAATGGAGCAGATCACAGGTGCTGTATATGAATATGAATTTCCTCTTTCCCATTAAAGCAAGCAATAACCCTTATGGTTTATCATGCAGTCCTTTTGTTTACATCTGAGTGAAGATTGATGTGCAAAGCTCAGGTGTGAGTAGACTGATATGATGAGTAGAGGGGTGCTTCTGACCATCCGACACTTTTGTGCCTTGGCTGGGAGCCAGACCTTTCAAGGGATATTGTGATCCTAGCACTGCAGCAGAGCTACAGAAGACTGACTAAATTCTTATTTTATGTTGCCTTTTGATTCATATGATAAGAATAGTGAGTAGGTTGTTATTATAAAATTATTATGTTGCACTGGAAGCTTGGGTTCATAAGTGTTTCTTAACGTTCATTTAATTCTGTCTGGAGGGAGTTGGGGGGATTTCCATCAGTTTTAATCAAGGGACCTACATTTTAATTCCTAATATGTATTTATGATCTCTTAAAAAATTTTTTTCATTAATATGAGAGTTACTCATAGTTTACTTCAAAGGATAAGAATATTTTAGCTTGACTGTTTCACCTGTGGTTCTTGATTCCCAATATAAAACAGATCATTGAGACTACAGGTTGCATTCCTTGATAGAATTAGATCGGTAAAGCAGCAATCAAAACATGTTGCACAAACCAAATTGCTACACTGATGCTGGTTTAAGAAATCCTTTTATTGTAAACAGGAACTCAGCACTTTTTTGGAAATGTCTTACCCTGTGGATAGCTGCTCAGCATAATTTATGATTTCTCACTTAGCATGCTTATGAAATGACTATAAAACTGAGCTTCATTTTGTACAGGGCTTTTGTATTTATGTCTGCTGTGTCAGCCATTTGGCTGCAGAAAAATGATACCACTACCTCAAGGGAGAGTAAGTTAGCACTGTTAGCCAAAAATGAGACAGTTTGTCAGGACAGTAAGGTAAGTGAACTATTCTTCTGTAAAGCTTGTTTTATGAGATGAGCCCAGCAATCATACTGTCTTTTCATACAGTAACTCATTTGATACTTCCTGCCTACCGAAACTCCCAGAGAAGTCTTTTCTGCCATATCCTGAGGCAATGTGGTAAAAAGAAAGGCCTATTGATGGGATTTTTGAGAAACCAACTGCAAGTAAATGTATTTTCTGATTTTATCTGGAGAACAGTTGGACTGGTCCTAATCCATCAGATCTACAGCTTTCTGCTTGTTTTTACTGCAGTCATAAAAGTGGGAATCTGTCCGGAGTACATTTGGTAGCTTTAGAGGTGCAGGAGTTAGCTCTTTTCACAGCAGCACCATAGCCACATTCATGAGGAAGCTCTGTGGGAGCTAATTTTATCCTTCTGAGAATTTTAACCACCTCCTGGAGAATTTCGCATGTATTTTGCCCTACTGCTTCCAGTAGTGTGGATGCCACTATGTTATACTGCTCTGTGCTCCATATTTCTACCTTCCAACTGAATGTTTCAGTACTAGTTTACGTATAGTGTTGCCTGGAGTAAGTGTCCTTGTTCCATTCTTTTCAATTGAATTAAATTGAATAAAAATAATATTTAAAAAAATCTGTGGTAAATATATCAGTTTTATCTTTTATTTTAAGCTTTTTTTTTGCATACACAGCTTTTCAGAAATGCTTGTAAAATCTAACAGTCCCTCTAAACTTCAACGTTAAAAAGCTGAATAATTATAGAATGGCAACATGAGAGATGACAGTAACGATGGAGATTCTGCTGTTTTACATTTGCACAATTTTAAAAATGAATGGCACTCTAGAGAGTGAATCCATCCTGCAAGTGTTAGTGGGTCCAGTATCATTCCTTCAGCACAGATACTCAGCATAAATGCAGTTTATAGCAAGTTCCTTCTGTTAAAGGGAAAAGGACACTGACCCCTGTTTTCTAGTGGGTTCACTTCTGTAAAACAAACTCACATTGAATGAAGGAATGAAGCTTGTAGAAAATTGATGCAACTTATATTCGGGTAATGAGTATATGGTTAGCATATCATCCTTGATAGAAATGCTAAAAACCAGCAAGGAGAACAGGCTGAAAAAAAGACTTTGTGAATTAGAGTGAAGTTGTGATCTCATAGAGCTCTCTGGCTTGACCACCACTGGGTGATGCCATGTGCCTTCTTGGTGGTGAAGCTTCCCAGTATGGGGGGTGTGAGGAGCTGTGCCTGAGAGCTTACCCACCGGTCCTGCTGGGCAAGCTGCATGATTGTGCTGCTGGATCAAAAACTGTTTCCTTCACCTTCTGCCTGTGAATTTTATGGCACCTTTACGCTGCTGGTGCTGCTGGGATGGCTCTGTAATGCACTAATAGTTTTGAGTTAGCTCAAGGTATTTGCTAGAGTTGCATAGCAGCACAGAGCTCAGCAGTCTGCAGAAACTGTGCAAGTAACACTGTGAACGCACAAAAAGTTAGCCCACACTGTGCTTTGGGGTAGCCACATGACTACCAGCACCTGGTGTAGCTGGTGTTAAAACCAGGCAGCATGCATCAGCGCTGCTGGTGGTCTTGTACGAACCTGTGCCCAATGAGTGGTTGGAGCACTCCAGCTTCTCACCTGTATTAGCATGTCTGATTGAAAATCTGTTTGTTAAAAAGACTCCAATGATTATAAAAGCTGCTGCCCCTGAGAGGAAAAAAGGTAACTCCTTGAGAAGAACTTCTTGAGACAAGGAAAAAATGATATTAATTTTGAGCTGAAACTCAAGTGCTAATAATACCTAATCATTGCAGAAATCTAATCTGAATATTAACAGCCCCCTCTACTCTTTTGCAAGGACAAACATTTCTTTCTGAATCTCAACAAAGCAAGCTTCTAATGTGGGTCAAATGGAAATCCTGTTTATTAAAAAGCTGCTAAAGACAACTAGATTTTTAATTTCAATGGAAGACGCTTCTCTGTGACCCTTAAAGGCATGCCAGTGGACTCTTCCAGCACACGCCTCAGTAAACAACAAATGAATCACTGAGGTGCTCTAACAAGGATTGATGTGTCCACCCAATTAGAGGGATATAAAGAGCCATCCCTTGAAATTCTGGGTTCATTTGGGTTGCTCTGCTATTTCCGCAGTCTAGCGCTGAAGCATTGCTTCAGGGGTATTGTTGGCCTCAACAACTGGCTTGTGTGCGTTGTCCTAGCTAACAAGTACAATTTTTGTACAAATATTTCTCCTATGAAGTACTCAAGCAGTGAAATAAAAGAATAATGCAGAATGTCAAAGACAAATCAGTCATTAGTGCCTGTTTCAGCTAAGAGCAAGATCTCCAAATTTAGCACTGCTATAAGCATGATTGATAAGACTTGTTAAACACCTGTTTTCAGGGCTTGCAATTTGTTAATTTTTTCATGAGCTTAATTTTCTCATGCCTAAAATATGTGCAGTTTTGGTAGGTGAGAATGTGCAATGCATGTTGTATGGTATGAGTAATGCAACTGGTCAGATGGAGCAATGCATGGAAAATTCATTAAGTATTTTGAGGCTGTTTCCTCTTTCTCTTGGAACAATGTTTCTGTTTTCTATTTCAACTGTACAAGTAACTTGCACTGCTTCAGAAATAATTTCCTCACATCATCTTAAAAGAAAATTAAAATTAGATCGTTTTTTCACTCTACAGAATATTTCTATTCTCAGACAAATAGCTCCATTGTTTGCACAGAACAACACATAAAGTAAACTAGACAAGGACATCATGCAAATCAAGAATAAAACTGAGATCAGAGTATGTTTTGTTTTTCAATCAATTGTTGGAGCACTTCAAGACCACACAGGGTATCTTGCATGTACTGTTTAAGGGTTCCCTCTGACAAAGTGTGGTGGCAATTTACAATTTCTCTGACCATGCTTTCAGGAAAACTGTATCATACTATTACATTTTAAGGTAGTTAGATATTGGCACCTGAAATTCCATTTCCTAGACCACAAGTGAAACCCAGATTTTTTGTCCAGTTGCTTGGGCTAAGAAATAAATCATTACAAAACATATCATTAAGATATTCAACTAACTGTTATAGAAGATGCTTTAACTCCTCCCTTTTTGTTGCTTACTTTTATCCCTTCAGTGTGACCTGGGCCTTAGTAACTTAGCTGTAGTTAGCAGCTACTTGAATTCAGTTACAGGTATATGCCTGGATTAGATGGTGTTTTGAAGCCTTAGTTCATCATCTATGAAGGTCCTTACACTAAAGACCCAGCAGTGCTCTCAAACACATAATTATTACATAAAATAAGATTTTGCTCTGTTTTGTCGGTTTTAAAAAATTGAAAATGTAGTAAAAACCTAGTAACTTAAAAAGCAAACTTAAATTCCTAAATGAAAAGCCTTGACATCTACCACTGGTGAAGAACGCCAAGCTCCTCACTGCTCCTAATTATCCACTGAAGATAATTAGCTAACTGTCCTTGGACAAATGGTTATCCTAACTCAGATATGACAGTAATGAAAATGATCTGAGGATTTCTTTGAAGCAAAGATGAGAAATGTGAGCTAGAAACAGATTTTTGTAAGGTATTGCCTTTCCTCTTTGTATGTCCAGAACCCTAAATATCAGATGTTCAGTGAAGCTAAGCATGATATTTCAAAAAGTTGTAGATAATGAAAATTGATTTACACCAAGTTTACTGGAGCCAGTACCTTCAAATTCAGGTTTGTGCTGTCTTTTAAGTCAGGAACCTTCCTGGTGTTTTGCCACTTCCTGATTTTTCACACACAACAAGACTTTATTTTATTAATAGATTGGCTGTGTTAGGAATTATTTGATCTGTTATTTCTACTATTTATGTAATCAAGTCACTGACCCACGGTGGAAATTCAGTAGCAGGCAGTTGTGATACGGAGTGTATGTGCCTTATGTCACTGGCCTTCGTGTCCATAAACTTAAAAGCTGCTGCTCGGCCATTCCTCTGCTTGCCAAATCTGTCTGTTTGCCAAGTCCTTGAGGACATAAAACAATTGACATGTTTTCTTATAATTGAGCCTTTTTTTTTTTTTTTGAGCGTGTGTGTGAGGCTTTTCCATTACAGTGGAAAAGAAGAAAAAAAGCAGCACAGTGAAAATATTCTGGAATTACTTCAAAAAATATTCCACTACAGCAGTGAGTGAGACCTCTGTATTTAAAGTAATCTCAGTAGAGTTAAATACTAGAGTGAGTGGAAAAACAGATGAACCGCGTGCTTATACTTGATCCATTGCTGTCTGCCAATATGTGTGTTTTTTGCAATACCAGAGATTGTTTCACCTCTGTTCCTCTTGGGCAACTGCTTCGAGGCTGGACCAACATAATGGACAATTCTTCATTAGCTCAGGTAATGGGAAAAGAAAAGCAGAGATGGGAATGGCTTGGTAGAGAGAAGTTCGATTGTACAAAACTCCTTGGTTTTACCTCCTGTTCAGTGCCAGACCCAATCTAGATGTTTCAAAGACCTCCTGAATCTCGTCAGCCCTTTGTGAGGCAGCATGCAGGCACAGGCATTTATTCTTGCTTACTATGGGGTTTGAAACAAAGACCAAAATTTGTTTGTATGAATCAGGGATTGCCTTGCTACCTTGAACAGTCTCTTTCCTTCTTTATCTTCTTTCCCCCTGAACCCCTCCACCTTCCAAAGTCCAAACCAAAACAAGGTAGCAAAGATCATTCTCAGCTGGAGGCTCTCATCCCAGCACATCATCTCTTCTAGTCCCTAACAGGGTGATTTGCCCCGGTCTGGGGCTTCTGTGTTTCTGCTCTGGGGATGTCGCCCTTACAGTTTGACATGTGTGTCCTGTTCCTTGTCACAGAAATGACCTCTTTCAAATATGTTGATTTGTTGTGCTGAACTCTCTCTAGTTAATGATTAGCACAGGCATCTTTGCCATTAGGATACCGTTTCCTCATCCTTCTCCCAAATCTTTCATGTCTTTGGATCTCAGGACTTTTCTTGCAGTCAGTTCCCATCCTAGTTCTGCTTCTTGTGCTCTGACATGCTGCAAGGTAATCCCAGACCACTGCTTGACCATAAGCTCCCCTTTGCACTCATCTCTTCTCTTTCATCTCCTCTCCCTCTGTTCGCTCCTGCTTGGATGCAGATGAGGTGAGAGACTGCCTGGTGCTGCCAAGGCTCACGGGAAATAAACTTCCAATAGACACTGCAAAGCTTGCCAAAACCTTGCGCCAGGGCACAGGATAGTTTGTTCTGGCAGGCTATATGCTCACCAGCTTGCCAGCTGGCAGTGATTCTTTTGTGTACTTGTAGTATCTCAAAAAATATTGGTCCTTCCATACTTTGAGTTTGTTTTAAATTCTCACTTACATGTCTTAAATTTTTTCACATCAGCTTTTCCATTGTGGCCTACAGGAATGGATGGAACCTGGTAGGCACGCACTAAGTGCACACACAAGCTCAACACATCCTTGAGCAAGGAGCTCCTTTTGTTCCTTGACCATCAGCCACTTCAGTTGCACTGAGTTGAAATTCTTTCACTGGTTAAGGAATTCTCTGAGATAGATTACACCCCCCACAACCTCCTCTGACAGGTGGGTATGTTGCAAATCAGTACCTCCAAGCAGAAGTCTCTCTTTCTGGATTACCTCCTTTGCTGGAGAAAATAATTAATTTTAGCTGGCAAATACATTAATTTAGATACATAGAAAATTTCCTGTGTGCTTGATATGTTTGAAGTAGTGAATAAATGAGATATGTAAAATGGAAACAACTTACATAACAGTTTCACAGACCCGTAGGGAGACCTGAATTTGCTCAGCCCTGCTCTGCTGCGTGAAATTCTTCAGTTTTTACCTTGCAAATACAGATGAAAACATAGAAAGTATATCAGACCAGCCATCTCTTGGCAGCTTCTAGATCTGTTATGAACTTTTCCCACTGTCATTTCTTAGGATGCTTTTCACTTTTCAGTGAATAATTTCAGCTATCACTTTTGCATCTTATCTTATGAAATACATTCTTATAAATGAATGTTTCACCCATATCAGGACCTCATAATTCTTTTCCTTCCCATTCCTGGATCAACTCACAGCTACCACTGTCAGTACTGAGTAATAATGAGCTTTTTTGCAGTCACTTCAGACCACTCACTGTAAACAGCTTCTATTTGCATCCGTTTGAGTCTTTAAGGACTCTGTATTCTAATACACTAGTGCGCACAAACGAAAGAATATATAAAATGGAGCTATCTGAAAAAACTTCTTTTTTTTTTTACGATAGCATGGCTGATTCATTCAAAATAATACTGATTAAGTATTGCCCAAATCACTGTTGTACTTTTTAAAATTTATTTTTCTTTATTGAAGATACAGTAAAGCTGAATCACTAAAAGAACAAATTTTTTAAAACTATGTCACAACTACTGAAGTGGTCTCTGGGATGATTTTCCATACTGCCTCTCTCACTTGCAGTTTCCTTACCAGAATACTGATAAATTCTCTTGTGAAGTGCTAGTTTTACTGGAAGGGGGGCAGACCACCTGCTGTTTATACTTGAATCTTCATTACCATCTATGTATGCTTCATTTTTGACACACTGATTGGAGCATGAGAGTCACTTGCTTGGGAAGCTGTGGTTGGGTGGGGGTTGGTCTCCCAGGCAACTATCAGTAAGATAAGAGGGCAAGGTCTTAAGCTCTACCAGGGGAGGTTTAGGTTGGATATTAGGAAGAGATTCTTTACAGAGAGGGTAATCAGGCACTGGAATGGGCTGCCCGGGGAAGTAGTGGATTCTCTGTCCCTGGAGATTTTTAAGATGAGACTGGATGTGGCACTGAGTGCCATGGTCTAGTAACCACAGTGGTACTAGATCAAGAGTTGGACTTGATGATCTCAGAGGTCCTTTCCAACCCGGCTGATTCTCTGATTCTCTGATTCTATGAATAATGCTGTGGCACTGATGGTCTTGCTTGTAAAACACCTTTCTCCAAGGGCAAGTGGGCTAGAATAAGTTACTGCATTTCTTAAAATAAATGCAGGATGGAAGTCATAAGGTTGACTGTGTCTATGAGGTGTTACTTTCTTTTTTATTCAGATTGTTGTGCTGAGTCTCTGTTGCTGCAACAAGAGTCAATTGCATTCCTGTGAGAAAGCACTGCTTATGCTGAATACACCAGAATGTGTAATTCAGATGGGAGGGATGCCTTCTTCAAATTATGCCAGGAATCAGTGTGTAAAATTTAAGAAATTGATTTATTGAAGAAGAGAGGAAATGCAATCCTGGATCTGGCATTTTTATTGTGTACAGTAGAGTAAACACCACAACTCCTTTTAATAATAAGACTGGTGCCTCTATGACAGAGTGGCACTTCATTTTAAGTTGTCTTGAATTTGGAGGATTTCTTTTTCTGAATATATTTTATATTTCACAAAACTAGTACTTTGGAAGTTTTGAGGATACTCAAGGTTTATGATTTATTCCTTATTGTTAGTTTTCATACTGACTTTCTGGCATTGAAATCCAATTTACTGATGTTATTTCCATCTCTCCTTCAGAAAGATGTAACACTGGTACTCTTTCTCTTAGCATGCCCAGGACAATCCCACAGCAAATTATTTTCCAGCTTTGTACTTTACTTTTACAGGGATTGTCATTTGGAGTTCCTGTCTATCTCTTTGCAGTGGCCAGTGTTCAGAAAGGAAGCTTAGCTTTCTCTGGAACTTGTTTTCTGTCATGGGCATTCTTTGTTTCAAAGTCTTTTTAAGGCAATAAAGTAAGCCAAATCCAGATGCTGTAGAGCCAGTTTCTTAAAACTTGTAGTTGTTGGTTTTGTAGAATGAACACAGCTAGAAGAGGAGGCAGTCCTACTCCTCCAGATCATTCATTATTACAGAATCTGATGTGTAAAATTGAGGTGGGAACCAGTTTGTGTTTAGGTATGGAAGCAACAGAATACAGACGTACCCTCTGAATCCTCTTTTCTTCTTGCTTAGGCTTGTACCAGACATGTTTCACACCACCCTGGAATGCGGTTGGAATCTCAAATGTTGAAAGAAAATTTTGATCTCCTACTCTTTTTTGCTTTTGGCCTCAGACCTGTTACTTTCAGGGTGGTGGCAAAACATTTCTGTGCAGCCTTTAGGAAGCCTTTTCTGGTTCTGATTGAAATTCCAATCATGCCTGAGTGCCTGCTTGTGTGGAGAGCTTGTATGGAGCAGCCTATCTTCTTTTCTGCTGTTAATTAGTTCAGAGCCTACAATCATCCCAAATTTGTAGATATTGAGGACTCTGCTAGTGCAACTTGATAGCTAGCCTTAGATGTTTAAATCAGTTTTGCTGCAGTACTTCAAAGGTATTACAGCACCGTGATTAGTGATGACCTGGTGACCTACTAGGCTGTCATTTTGTTAGATTGCCCAAACCTCATATGGTTTTTTAGGAAAAAAAAAAAGATTATTTGTAAATTCTCTTTACAAAACTTAATACCCATGAAATATCAACCTATTGACTAACCCATCAAATGCTTTAAAAATCCATAAATTCTTTGCTGTGAGTTTTTCTGTCTCTCAGTGCATTGCATGAACCCTATTAACTCTACTTTTCTTCCACTTTTCAACTAGATTGTATCTATATACAGCTGTGTATTAGAAACTTGTGAACTTACAGTAGTTTCACTTCCTGCACAATTTCTGTCATCCCGGGCTGGTGTGTGGTATGTGCACTGGCTTTGCCCACGCCGTGTTGTGAAACTTTCCTCTTTCAGAAGCTTTGCCCTAGCGTGTGGGAAAGATATGTTGTAATGCTGGGGAAGTGGGGCAGAAAGCACACCAGCCTCATCTACAAAATGGTAGTTTCTCAGAACCTGAGTGGTAATCTTCTCCTCTGAAAAAGCTGAAACTTGGGCTGTGTTTGTATTACTTTTTTCATTTTTTTTTAATAGAAAAGTGTTGACTAATAACACTTGCTGAAGGAATAACTTTGCATACATGCTACCTGTGCTGTACTTTTTCAGACAGGAAAAAAAAATTATCCAGACATTAACTGAATATCTCTGCAAGCATTAGCAATTTTGACCTGGCAAAAAGACAGGGTATGGCAAAAAAATTCTCTGCAGTATTTACTTGAGCCTTCCTTCTGTCCACACAAACCAAAATTAGCAATGTCAGTGTAGATGTTGGATAGTTGTGCCACACATGGATTTATAAGCTTGCTTAAACATCTTGTTATTAAAAGTTTAAATATTTACACTGAGAATCTGCTGCCTTCTGGACTCTTGTGAGATTATTTCTGAGTACTGAGGATGCTTTTTCTTTTGATTGAGAATATTCTAACGTTGACTTTTTAACGTAAAACTACTTCAGTGCTTTTCAAATCAACAGTTACAGATTAATTTAGGCTGTATCAGGGCTTAAGTGTTTCTTAATCCTTCTAGAATTCTAGCAAAGACTGACCACTTGACTAAGATTTTGTAGCTTTTAAAAAAAGCCAATTTTAAATAGGACATCAAAGAAAAATTAAGTAAAGCTCAGGGTGCTGGCTTTAGCTGTTTTTTTTGCATTTGGATTTTGCAATGATAGGGCATAATTCTGTGTGGGACCCTTTGGAAATCAAGGCTTGTGCAGTCTATTCCTCTTAAAAACCCAGTATAAATCCCCCTAAGTGAGACTCCTTGTTTTTCATGAGACTTAAATTAGGGTGTTAAAGCAGAAATCATTATGTTGGGTTAAACTTTAAACTCTTTTCTGTTTAGTTGTACATATATATAACAAAATATGCCCTTGGTTTGCCAAACATTATCCAGTTGGCAATCACATGGCAAACAACATGCTGAAGATTAAAAGACTCTATGCTTTAAACAACACTTTCAGTGCTTGATGTAATATTTCCTTCTTAATTATGTAGGGAACTCGCACTGGTAAGGGGATGCAAATAATTGCTATGAAAATGTGCAGATTTTCTCAGTAGAAGTATTTCTCAAAAATCATAGTGGGTGGTGGGAGATAAGAAACGATTGAGCTTATTCGGTGGAAGGACTAGCTCATAAATGACTGTGTGCTGCACTTGAATATAGTGGGACCTGGAGGAGCTGCAGACTGCTAAACACAACTTGTTGAGTAAGGCAGTGGCAGCTCTCTATTAACAAAACAGCAATCCAGTCAGTATGGAGAGGAGAACTGTGGGATGAGGCAGTTTGTGTCAGGGAAGCATATTATAGCTCCAGTTGTTTGCAGTGGACCTTTTAATTCTAATATTTTTAGAAAAAATTTAGTTCATTCAAAGAACAAGATAACCCTATTTTTTTCCTCTTTTAGAAATTTGGAAGGAGGTAAAAGAAGGATTAAGTAATGACACAGGAATTTTACAGTGAACATGGATGTTGGCTCTCTGTTGCTGTAGCTACATCATCCATCTCAACATACAGTAGCTATGGGAACAGCGCTATTGGACCTTGCAAAAGGAATGCAAACATTTCACTGCTGGTTTGCCATTTGTCTGGAGTCCTTTTCTCAGATGTCTTAACATAATTTCCATTCTGGTATAAGCTTGTTCAAGCTTCATCTCTGACTGTGGTATCTCTCTCCTACAGAGTCAGTCTCAAGGCAAAGAAGTCTCTTTTCTCTGTATTCTACTTTGTTGAGAGAGCAAGACACTGAGTAAAATATAACTGAGTAAAATATAGCTGTAGACAATAGGGGAAACCAAGTGGGCATAGAATAACATCACAAATAGCTTCACTGCTCGGGACACACCTGCAGCTGGACAGCTTAGTCACAGAATCCCATGGGTGTTGCAAGTCCAAATGCTCTGGTTGTGCTGGATCTCAGGGAATATGGTGCTGGTGGTGGTGAGCATTTAAAAATACCTGATAGAATAGCTTGTTAAAATAAACAATAACAATGAACTTGCTGTGTTTCCAAAAATGTAGCCGTCAGCTGCAAGGAGTAATAATGTAATTTAGATTCAAATGAAAGTTGTAACTGTTTAGTCCTTTTTTTCTACACAGCATCCTGACATATTCTGAAAAATTCCTGCTCTTTCTTGGCTGAAGGATTGACAAAATTAGATATATGTATATTAGACTACTTTACCTGAGCACTATTAAATGTTGGTGGCCTTGGAAAGGAACAGAAGTACCGTAAATATTGCTCTTTCAGAAAGCTACAAGAAAAGAAACAGGGCAGTTGAAGTAAGATACTTACCTTAATGAAATTAATGTTCACAGCATGACTCTGTCAAAACTTGGCTTTGTACATTATAAGCAATTTACCAAAGAGAGCTATTGTATTCAAGATAAAGACAGCCACAATGTCCTGGTTTCTGAGAGCAGACTATAGTTGAGTTTGAACCTCAGGAACTTGATCCAGGCTTACAATTTTTGGCTTCAAATCAAATCAGTAACATTCTACTTCCTAGGAGATGAACGAAAATAAATCACCCGTGAAGCCTGATTCTGTTTCTTGCTTCCATCTATTCTAGTGCAAGTAAGATTTCTTATTAAAATCTCCATGGATACATGATCCTTATAATCCTGTGAGTCTTTTTTTGATTGTCTGCTTAGCTGCAGAAAGTTAACTAATACTGTGCCTAAGAGGAATGAGCTTCTGCCCCTCTCCCAAAATCCAAAATCAAAGCAGCTCACTTTTGAATCAACTGCACACATATTGACCTGGTTTCACCGTGGCGGATGCATTTGACACTGCTTCACATCCATCCAAGTGGGATCTGGGCTGTTTACTCAGTGCTACATGGCCTTTTGCAGTAACAGAGGAATAAAACGTGCAGGAAGTTGCTTAGGCATCTTTGGGAATTGTGGAGTGGTAATTCAGAAGCAGTTGCCCTGATACAGAGCTCTTTCACAGAGGTATGTGCATACTTCAGAAAAAACCTGCAACAAATTATTTTTATTCAACAACTGGTACAATTGATATGGACCAACTGGTTATCACTGATAAACTGGTAAAATCAGTATTCTGATTTGTATCAGCGCGTCCCTAGTGTGCAAATACGAATGTGCAAGCTCTGATCTTCTACCCTATTGCTTACAGGCATGAATTTGAGTCCCTTAAACTTGGTGACATACAGTGCATTGGGCAATTCAGTGGTCGTTGACAGCATCTCCTGGCTGCTGGACAGGCAGTGGTCGGAAAGGAAAGGCAAAGATTGAAGAAACTGATTTAAGTAACTGTAACAATATTTTGTACATCACCCTTCTGCTGTCATTACCTTCTACTGGTATGGGTTTTCAGTAAAAGGTAGCACAAGTGACTTATGCTGTATGTATTCTTTTGGGGTTCTTCCTTAGCAGCACTGATGTGGTGTCATCAGTCAAAGAAGCTGAATTAAAAATTACTTCTGTTACTTACTGTTTAATGTAGTGCAGCAAATGCTGTGTAGATCTGTAAATCAAGACATTTGTTCTTCATTTTTAGCAATGCCCTTTCCCTGAACTCATTTAATGAGACAGTTGTAAGATGTTTGTATGTTCTCCAGCTGGACTGGGTGCATGAATCTTGAACTCTGTCTCTTACTACATTCTCATTTTAAAGTGTCCTGTGTCAATAGATAGTGGCAGCTATATTCTTAAGGCAGCCTTTTTTTCATGTAATACCCCTTTTTCTTTGAAAGCAGCGTAATAGACAGAAAAATGCCTGAGACTGAAAGAATTTGTCAATGTCTTTGTTACTGAAGTCCTTGCCAGCTGTGTTTCATAAAAGTGAAGGGGCACTGTAAGTAAAGGGGAGGGTTATTTATGAAAGGTATTGTATGAACCAAAACGTGACATACAGCATAAGGTGATGGGGAAGAACAGAAGACTGTTGTTTATTATTCTGGTTTATTATCCTACAGAAAACATGCCCAACAAACACTTTTAGTGTATAACTGAAGTTTATGCAGCTATAGCAATATAAACAGTTATAAAAGTAGTTTTAGAGATGTAGATCATTGCCTCTAATTTCAGATATCTGTTAAAATAAATAATTAAAAAATTATGTTGCTAAGTAACTAAACTATTTTCTCTCTGCTCAGATGAAAGTGAGGATTTTTTCAATCCAATTTAACAATTTTATGCCACTTTTCTGCTGAATGTTGTGGCACATGTAAATTTCTCAGATTCTTAGGTCAGTTATGCATCTCAACCCAACTGCACTGAATAGCTATTTACCAAGAAGGAGTTAAGAATACCACTTTTCTCTGTACACTTTGCTGTTAAATTTCATTTGATGTCTTGCTGGGCCTAGCCTTGTGCATTCAGACTGGGCCACTGCTGCAATGAGACCAGGCACTTGGGCAAGCCAGGCTCGTGTCCAAACAGATGCTGAGCTCTGTTGCTGGAGTTGCTACTACTGGTCTGAGAGAGCTTTTGTTGTTTGCTGGTTTGGTGTTTTGCTTTGGTGTTTTGCTAATGCTGTACTTTTCTTATCTAATACATGGCATCATCTTATTCCTGTGTTCAACAGCTAGTGTGATGGGTGGCCATTATCTAACTTCCAGCTGTGGATGAGGAGTACTTTGTTTGCAAAGACCCCACGGAAAAAGAGGTGAAAGCTGGTCTTGTGGTAGCATATTCTTGCTCTTTTTGTACCTGTGAAGGTATAAATACATATATTTTATATATATAAATATATATACACACTTATTTTATAAGTATATATATATTATATATACTTTTGTCCAGCTTTCTATTCTCTTTTTTGTCCCTCTCCTCCTCTTCCTTACAGTGTAAAACTGTGTGTTTTCTTCTAGTAACTCCAGCTTCTTTCATGGGGTCTTTTGCTATGTGCCAGTGCAGAAGAAGCAGGAAGATGATGCTAACTGGTGCCATAAAAAGGAAAATGGGGCACATCCTATGCTGAACATGCATAGGACAGCTTGGAGCTGAGGTGCTCTGTCAGGATAACAGAGAACAATATGAACCATACTGACCCTGTATAGAAATTGGTTTGGTTTCTTGGTTAGTACAGAAGACATCTTGCCTTCTCGGTGTGATGGTTCACACTACCTTGCATTCTAGGAGAGTTTACTGAATATTCCTGCAGTGAGGAACATGGTAAAAAACAGAGGAAAGACAGTAGGAGGGAGGTGACCTGCCATTTTCCAGTAAACAGATAAGAGACATCCCTTCTTCAGAAATGTTCTGAAGGGAAAGGGTCGCCCTTTTGTCCTTTCCCCTTCTCTTGCAAACTCTGTTGGACATAAGAGCCGTTTCACTCTTTAACATTTACACAGAATGACCTCAGAAATTATTAGTGGCATCCTAGAATTACTGCTAATCCGTGCAAAGACGTCAACCATTTGTTAAATACTTAGACAACATTTGAATAATCAGAATAGCATAAGAACTAATTTAATAACCCTATCCTGACATAGTTTGTTAAACACTTCCTATTAGACCACCCTCGGTATGGACACTGGCAGTGAGTAATTTAATTTTCTGAATTACAATAATAACTCATGCTTCAGTACCTTATGTTCTGGCTAGTAGTTTTAGTCTAAATCTATAGTTTAACTTTCCTCTGTACCTTCAACTTGCAGATTCTACATAAGAGATTTTCTTAGCAACTATACAATGTCCAGACTAGAACCCCAATGCCCCAATGCCTTAACAAGTTTGATATCTAAAACACTGCTGTAGAAAATAATTAAAGCATAGCCTGGAAAGAACTATTCAACAATTTTTATGTCCCATTTCCATGGAATGCATTAGCAAGTGGAGCTTCTAGTTCTACTATGCACTGTGACCCCATGATACCAAATATCTATTTCCAGCTGAGATGTAAAGTCCTATAGATTCTCAGGGGAAAAAAAAGTGGTAGGATTGCATACATTTTTTTCTTTTTACGTTTAAACTACAGTTGAAACTTTATGTCTTAGGAGGATTGATGTGGACAGGAATAATAACTTTCATGAACATATTGTACCAAATTTATGCTAGCATCTGATAGAAATGTGTCTTAGTGCTATAGAAAACTCCCAGCAATATCATGTTCCAAGAATAAAAGTACAGCTTGGAGGTGTTGATACAATAATTCTATGGAAATGTCTTCATGTAGATATCACTGTTTCAGGCTGCGATCGGTTGTTAAGCTCGCAGTGCCAATAAATCTGCACAGCGCCCTTGAGTGCTGATGGTCTCTCAAAGCTTAGTAAGATCAGCTAATGGAGCATGGAACCCTATCAGAACCGTAAGATTTCTGATCTTTCCAGGTGGGATGTTAAAGGGAAAATAAACAGCTCTGTGATGTATTCCCATTTTCTGTGGATAACCATTTATTCAAAATGAGTGCAGACTGACAGGCTTAATGATGTGTCCACATCTGAATGGGAATGTAGAGTGGTGATATTTACTCTTTTTTCTTTTTTCTTTTTTTTTTTTTCTGTACCTTTCCAGTATTCAGGGAAGGTGAAAGAACACCATTTTCTCAGATCTTATTACCTCATTACAAATTCCAGGCTTTGTTTTCTTGAAAAAGTAATCGTAATCATGCTCTAATGTCTTTCTTTTTTAACACAAAAATGTGTACATGCACAAAGTTGCTCTCCTGTTGCTCTCTTCTCCTATCTATTTATTAACAGAGCTGTCAATTGCTTGATCATGTCACATGAGGGAAGACAGGGCTGTATATTTTCTTAGACATCAGTCCAAGGTAGAGTTACAGAGGATTAATGGAAACTCTGGCTTCTAATTTCATCCTGCGGTAGTTAAATATTTAATTAATTGTTGAATGTTTTTGCAGCTGAGCATTAAGACTTCTGTTCCACATGCTTAATCCCATGCACCAAGTCTTCATAGGCCCAGTGGTGCTTTCTGCTCCTCAGCATTGTGCTGAGGTGCTAGTCAATGGGAGGATGCAAATCTCAGCAATTTACTGTGGAGAAATGGTGTTGTACCTAAGAAATGTAAAGAATATGCTTTCAATAACTGTCAGTTATTCACTGTTTGAAAGTAATTATAGCAGTCAAAGGAGGTTGACGCTCAGTTGAGAAGAGAGTTCATTACTTTCAATCTATATAGGCAGGTGGCCATGTACAACTGTAATATTTCTTTTCTCTGGCTATTAGCTTGCAGATATTGATATCCATCCAGGTTAACCATTGATGTTAATGTTTTCCAGCTGCTGCTTGCTAGTATGAGCATATTTCTGGCAACCGAGAATCATATTTGAGTAACTGTAGATGTCATATAGGTAGGGTGCATATGAAACGCTTGATTTTTGAAAAAATAATATTGAATTGTGAGGTTCAACAAAGCCAGTTGGCTTCAGGCCTCTGGTTCAGTATTCCGTGCTCCAGCTTCTAACTTCATTCATAGGACTAGCAAACGGTGCTGGAGTTTTTCTGTCTTTTCTGGGTTTTCTTACTGGAAGAGAATTGTACTGGCAAATGCTGGAGATGTGATCAAAGATCCCAGCTAAATTCCACTCTCCTAAATATAAAACTTGGGGTTTTAATAATCATTTGAGTACTCAATTATAGACAGTCATTGCAGATGAACTTTTTTTTAGCATTTCTAAGCATCACTTTGTAGTTCTTTAAGTCAAACTGCAAAATTATTCTTAATGATGATGGCATTTTGTAAAGACCGAGTTCTTGCTTTCAACTGTTATCTACAGTTATCTTTGAGGGAAAGATCATAGGGAAAAACTCTCAAGAGCACTCAACTGCTTTTTGAAAATGTAACTCACAAAAAAAAAAATCTGAATCTTAAAAAGAAGTGAGGAAACCCTCATCTCTTTAGTAATACTGAAATTGCACACTGATTTGTATCTGAATTACCACATTACTCTGAACAAGTTTTAGAACTACTCTTCTTCTAATATTGTCTGATAGCAAACAGTTATTTGCCAGTTGCTAAAAATACGAATGACATATGAAAAAAAAAAGATAGTCAAAAGTATTCAGGCAAAATAGTTGAAATGGCCTAATAGGCAGCCAATTTAAAATTCCCATGTTTTCATTTTTTGATTAATTGGATACTATAAATAACATAAATAAAATCCAGTGATTGTTATAGTGCTCCAGCTGGAAAACCACTCAAAACCACCAAAAATAAAAATATCAGTTATGTGCAAATGAGCAAAGGAATTTATGTCAGAACACTCCAGAAGCTCAGTAGCTGGAGAGCAAATGTCATAGATCATCTTGCCATGATGCACTGTAGCTAGCTTGTAGATGACAAAATTGTTCTTAACTTTTTAATTTTAAAGTTGATTTAATTTTTTTAGGACAATTTTTGATTTTATTTGTAGGTTTAAAATGGAAAAAATGTTGGGGATGCCTCCTTTCTGTGCCTGTACTGACTTTGACAGACTCCCGTCTCTGTACGCTTGACATGCTAGTTACCAGAGACTCAGTTCTCTTCTTTCCATCCAGAATTCTTCTGTCTTCCCTGTGGCCTTGTTGTTTATTATCATGTTTATTTCAAATGGTGCTAGATATCTTGACTCCCAAACATGTAAGATTAACTTGTCAGAACAAAGCATACTAAGGACACTCACACAAATTTTAAAATAAAAGGACTCTTGGGTTTCTTGGACTTATCTGAATACCAGGCTAGCAGGTATGAATGACTGAAATAAATTGACAATAAATTGACACTAAATGAATGTTTCAGATACCTTTGTCTCCTTGCAAGTATGCAGTATTCCCAGCCATAAGCATTTAAAATGAATGATGTAGTAAGAAAACATGAGATAAAAAATGCTTTCTGGGTTTGGGACTCTTTCAGGACTTTTCTTGCTAAATTGAAGATTAGAAATGAAAACTAGATTTTTTTTTTTAATAAGTACTAGAGCTGCTGTTTTTAAAAAAATCCACATACTCTGAGTTTATGATAAAATTACGAGCTGGCCTCTTGCAAGAGTTCATAGAAACTGAGTTAATTTGAAACTAGAGTGTTATATGGTTATGATCCCATATACTTATTTATTTTAACCTCCCTTCTTTCTCAGGATAGAATCTAAGATTTTTCTTGGCACACATAAAGCTTTTTCTGACTGGTGTCTGACAAATATGATAATGAAAGCAGTTTTCTTTTAGTTTAAAAGAAAAAAAAGCCTCTTAATCTTTTTTTCTTCCTCTGTAACTTTTGAACTTTTTACATGGAAACTACATTTATTTTTTAAATTAATCCCAAACCCTTTTTTTGCTTTTAAGATAAATTTATTTTCCTAACAGTGATTGCAAAATAGGTTTTGGACCTGCTCAACAGCACTAAGCTATGTCCTCAGTGCCACATCATTTACTCATAATGAAAAAAGACAATTAAATCAAAGTGTACAAAGTTAGCTGTTCACAAATTCGGTCTGTGACTCTGAGCCCACTGTGCAGTCCTTTGTAGCTGTTTGACCCTTGGTGCCGGTACTAAGAACTGAGGGCTCTGTGGCTGTTCTTCATTCCCTTGATGTTGACCTGGCCAAATTTGTACTGCTGATCTTAATTTACTTACCAAGGCTTCTGAAATTCCAGAGGAGATACTATTTGAGTAGATGGTGAGAAAATGCTGCTACTGAGGGAAATCTACCTAATTTTGTAACCCTTCAAATCCCTAATTCCTGCCATTCCTTGCAGATGATTCTTTTGTATCCTGTTCTGTTCAGCGTTATTTGCAACAGTGCTGTGTTGCTATGTCTACTTGATACTCAATTGCATTTAAAGGAAGACATTTCCAATTTTCATTACTTTCTGTGACTGTAATAATGCACTCACTACAACTCAGATCTGTAGGTAGGAAAGGCAGCTTCTGCAGTATGTGGCAAATATAACTCAGAATTTTCAAACTTGTGGAATCTTTAAAAAGGTCTTGGAAAGTTAGTGAACCAGTTTAGAGCTTCCTCTTCAATCTGCTCAAATTTAAATAATCAATCCTAAAAGGGATGTCCTTTTAGCAGAGACATGCATCTAATTCATAAACGTAGGATAAATATAGCAGTGACGATAATGCATCAGTCCAACACCCAAAAACCTAATAAAAGCAGGTTAAAAAGGGTTTATCGTTGTTTTTCAAGCATTCCAAATGTTCTGTTTAAGCAAAATTACTTCATTTTCTTACATCTGTCTTTAATAAAGCACTAAGATGGCTGCTAAGTAGTAGCTTCGTCTTCATCCAGCTGGATACACCTGAGCTTTCTTAGCTTGAGAAAAAATCCTTCTGAGCAAGTGAACTGAAACTGAGTGAAATGTGCATATTTGGAACTATAAATCAAAATGTCCATGTACAGATGTTCTCAGCTTAGAGACCTAAGTATGAAGGAGCTTGATTCCAGAAGGAGTTTTCAGCAATACCTGAAAATGTTCAGAGTGCTTTACAACTGCCTATTACAGTATTAGGACAGTACTGTAAAATCACCATGAGTGACTTGCCCATTATGCTCTTCTAATATGTGCTATACAGTGGTAAGCTTCAGAGACAGCAATTCAGTACAGTGCCAATAGGCAAAAACCCCCCCAGCCTTCTCTAATAGAGATTTGGGGTGAAGGAATCATACAAAACAAGCTTGTTTTTTAAAGCAAGGAGAAATATTTCCAAGCCTTTATAGCACCTGTTGACATCAGGCAGAGCTTTTATGAGGATGAAAGAGAAATCACCTCATTTTGCAAACGAGGGAGTTGGGCTGCAAATGAGATGGCCTCCCACGCAGCAGCAACTGGAATAGATTGAGTAGGTTTTGGGCTCTTGCTCCTTCTGACCCCAGGCTGCTGTGGACCCCGAAAAGAGGGAGAGAGATAGTCTCATGGTTTTGTAATGTGTTATAATTTTAGTGTAGCCATATGTGTCTGTATCTGGGCTTTGAAAGGGAAGACCTCATC
Organism: Manacus vitellinus; assembly: GCF_001715985.3. Classification (NCBI taxonomy): domain Eukaryota; kingdom Metazoa; phylum Chordata; class Aves; order Passeriformes; family Pipridae; genus Manacus; species Manacus vitellinus. The sequence goes on from NW_021940863.1 coordinate 284,324, forward strand.
TGTAATTTTTACCATGGTACAGTTTTGTACTATGACAGCCTCTAAGAGCTTAAACCAAAGGATATCGTCTCACTGCTCTAGGATGGCTATTTCACCTTAGGAAGATGACTCCTGCTCCAAATGAGCATGCTGTGATTTTAAGAATATGTGGTTGGTTCTTTAGATTTACAGAAAAATGCAGAGCTGGGACAGGCTGCACACATGAAGCAAAGTGTGAATGGCGGCAGTGGCAAAATGTAATGGTATGGTGGTAGCTTTGCATTATTTAAGTTATCCTGAATAAGGAGTACAATTCCTTCTGTATTTGATTTCTGTGTTTGAATGAAGTAGCTCATGTCAGATTCTGTCCAGAGAAGTGTGTGACATGAGAGAAGTTTGCAGTCACTGGCAAACAGTGTAAAAAAGGACCTCTCCTTTTAGCCTCATATATTCAGAGAGAATAGAATTTGAAAAGAAGTTTTTTTAATCACTACTTTTTAAAAGCTAATAAATACTTAGTTAGAGGACTTGCCCATTTATAGTGAAGAGTTGCTGAGCTGAAAGTGGACAGGGAAATTGTGCATTTGTGGAATAAAAATTATTTTATTTTGGTTTATATGTAAATCATAGAATAAGCTTAACTGTGGTATTGCTTACCAGTTACCTGTGATTAAAAAAAGGAAAAATAGAGAGAGTAAGAGATTGCAGTAGGTAAGAGACTTAAATGAATATTTGGGGTTGCAAATATTCTTAAAATAGTTAGGTGTTTTTTGTTACATATTTCTTGATCTGGCTCACTTAGCATTTTCTGAGATAGCATTAGACCTTTGAAAGTAATATTTCCAAATATGGATATGAGACTTTTATGCACTTGATTCATATTTAGACCCAGCCCCCTTGTTCAGGACATGTGAATTTAGTGCTCAGCTTGTGCATATGTGGCGGATTACCCAGAAAACTGCAGTGAACAGAACTGTGAACATGATTTCTGCGGAGCTAAATGTTTCTTGGCTTGTGACAGCCAACATCTTACAGTTTATGAGGTGCAACTCCCTCTCCCCACTGCCCAAGCAAATGAATTGCCAAACCCTGAGAGCTAGAGCTGAGGCAGTGGGGCAGAGGCACTTGCTCAGTTCCCATTTCTTGAGATCTCACAGGGGAACACAGGGGCTCTGCCCCACCAACTCACCTGCTAGAGCAGGAAGGGAAAAAAGCCAATCTGAAGTGTTGCCCAGTCTTACCATTGCTACCTCACCAGCCAGGAGAACTGATTACAAAAAAAAGCCCTCTGGAAAAGCCAGTTAGTGTTGGGAGTCTTGGCATCTGTGTTCTCTTAATGGCATTAAAATGAATTTATATCCTCTTACTCCTAAAACATGGACTTCCTGGGGCACGGATGGGTTCCACATATGTGCTAATAAGGGGAACAGCAAAATGGCACACTGGTGCTGCTTTGAAACATGGGCTACTACTGAAATGAATTCGTGCTGAAAGAGCTGATAGAACCTTTCTAGTGGTACATTTTATTTATGTCTCTGTCTTGAAAAATGAAAACCAATTTTCCATATTTCTCAACTCTCTATTGCTTTGATAGACTTCTCTCATTTAAATCCTGAAGTAACTCAGTTATACTTTATATTGAAGTCTGCCTGCTTTCTTTGGTTAGAATAAATAATTTTTCAAAGAGCCATAGGCTGAAAGCTTCTTAACCTGATGGAGTGACTGTAAGAGTTCTCTATAAATAGCTTTCTGTACAGCATGTGGGCACTGGAAAGTGATCCCTTTTCTGTTATATGGTATGAGTTGACCAGAATTGCAAATTGGCATACATGCAGCCTGTCTACATCAAGAGGTGTATAATTGAAGGCAATTGATATGGATTCTGGATTGCAGAAATTGAATTTTGACCATATTAGGTATTAATTAAATTCGTTGACATAAAATGCAAGTTGGTGCTCAGGTGAGTGGGTGGAAAAGGGACTACATCCAAATCCACAGCTATCCATGCAAAATTGATCTTTTTTTTGCTTTCATTTAGTGATTTTAAATTTGATAACTCTTATGGACAGATTTCCTGAAGATACTTAAATGGAAAAGTAAACCAACCTATTTATTGAAAAGAGATATGCACCTGATCATCTTTCCCAATTTCTAGTTTTCATTCCTGCTGCAGTGTTTGTTCATCTCCTTTTTGGGTAGCTGCTATCTTGGAATGCTTCTGGCTGAGTAATTATTAAATTGGATTTCTGCCTTTCCTGATCTGAACATAAATCGCTTAGTGCAATTCATGGATTGCACTAGCTGCTCACTTCATATCTTGCCAAATGGACTTGTTAGCCTCCAGACTTACGTAACCTTCCCTCTAGCAGAGCTGATCAGACATCCCAATATAACCCGAACCAAAACAAGTAAAAGAAAAGAGAAAGTACAGTCAGTGAAGATGACAGAAAGAAATTTAGGCAATCAGTCTAGGCCTAGGAGTCTTGAATCCAAGGTGTCATATCTAACAGCTTAAAACATGACACGGTACAGCTTATTGCCAGGCATAGCTCTTACTTTGGGATGATTAGAAACACTTTACATTTTCAAAGTGGATTTTTTTTTTAAGTAAATCATTATCCTCTTGGGACACGAGGTAAAACTCTCTAACAGAAATTGGTTTTATTCTGCAGTTCCCTCTGTCATCTTGCACCACTGAAACTGAAAAGCAAACTCTGCCTCTTTCCTCTCAACCCTCTGTGGCACACTCAGAATACATGTTAGCTTATTACCATAATGTGACACTGAAGGAGTGTAAAAGACAGTGTTCGTTGATGCATACCTATAGTTCTTTATCTGGATCAGGGAATACAGATCTCATTTCTCTAGTTTTGAAGGATGTTACCAGTCCTAATAAAAGACTGCCTAAGATGTCTTGGTAGTTTGAACAGCCATTACAGGAATCTAAATGAGGGGTGGTGGAAAAGATGGAGAGAGAGAAGACACAAATAAAAATTAGCTGTTTAACACTCTTTTCTTGTCAGTGATTGTTGAGCTCTGGTTCCATGTTATTTTGAGAAATCTCCCCAAGTGAGTAAAGTGAAATTGGTAAACTAGTTTGAATGTAATGCTTTGTTTAAAAAAGGAGGCGGGAAAGGAAAAGAGTAAAAATGCAGTATAAACACGCATTCTATATAAGATCAAAAAAGAAAGTCTGAAATATGAGATTTTCTTTTGTGTTAATGTATGCTGATTTAAAACCCCCCACATATTGTGCTAGTGTGAGAACCAGGAAGTGAGAGTGACAGAAGTGAAAAACTTAATATAATAGACCAAGCTGCAGACTTGTAGAAAATGTACGTGGCACAAATGAGTGTCTAGGAACATGAACATAAAAAGTTTTGTAAGATGTTGAACACTCAGTCTTCCATTTCTTTGATTTCCCTTGAGCACGTCTTTACAACAAGATGTTATTACAACAGAGCTGTGAGAATCTAAGAGCTGATAAGCTGCTGACACTGATACTGTGGTCAAGAGGAGGAGTTTTTTCTTAACAACATGAAAAATACTTGTAATTCAGCCCAAAGTCTTGCAGGTTTAATTATAGGTAGTTTTGATGTTATGCAAGGCATGACTTGACTTGAATATGTTGAGTTCATTACAGAATTTTTTGCTTAAAATGAGACTTTGTACACAGGACTGGAAGTCAGTTGTTATTCCAAGAAGAAATGCAGCAGCTCTTCGGGAAGTTGGTGTAAAATACCTGTAAGTGCTGCTGAAGTGGTAAGTAAGCTTTGTGTTGGTTGTTTGCAGGAGGTTAAATTCCACCAGAGGCATGATGTGTAATACTATCCTAAGGACATAAGCGTACTCAGCTTTCAAATGCCACGTTAGACTCACAGGTATTTTTGGAATAATGTTTCAATTACTAATTTAACTGTCATTAGCAGTTGTGTGTTAACTGGAGGATGAAATTGTTTTTATCCTGTGAGTCTTGCATATACCTTAATTTCTGAGGAATGCTGTTGCTGTGTTCAGGGCTGAGGTTATCAGGAGGGTGGGCACATCACCAGTGACTGAAGTAGCTGCATGTTCTTTGCAAGAAAAGAACTGTTGGTGTTATTTTAAAATCAGCTAACCTCTTCTAATGTCTAAACCTGAAACTGTGGTACACCCTGGAGCATCAAGTGGATGTGTAATCATTTCTTTTTCAGGAAAAACTGGGAAAAGCTATTCCTGCAGTTTAATATAGAGCTGAAACAGATAAAAGCTGATAGACAATGTGTTAACTAGATTCTAAATCTTAAAATACTTAAATAGTTAGGTAATGGAATAAGGGAGACAACAATAAATACTTCATTTAAATTGCTAATCTTTTGTTTTGCTGGGTAAACTAAATACTGTGTATTTTGGAAGGAACAGCTTGCAATGTTCCCATGAACACCACGATATGCACCCCAGTAGCAAGTTCTGCATTAAGTGGTTGGCGTCTGATCTTGCTTCTGTTTTCCTTCTTTCTGTGGTGAAATTGTGGAGTCATGTGCTGCAGTTAGAAATGGTGTCTTGGAGTCCATGTACCTTGAACTTTAAAAAGAAAAACAAAATTGAGAATTGGATTTAGTTCATAATTGTAAATGGAGTTTTGTTGCTTGTGGTGAGGGTGTCATGCAAACAGAAGAAGGAAATTACATAATCTAAGGATTGCCATGATCTATCATAGGTCTGAGCTGTCTGTTAAAAGTCCTGTTTCTAGCTATAGTATGTTTTCTTACAGCTGGGGTATAAGAATGTTTTCTTACAGCCAATGCTTTTTTCAGTGAGTAGCACCATGAGATGGAAAAGAAAAATGTGGAATAATTTAGCAATCATTTGGAGAATCCATTTTCAAAGTAAAACTGGTAGTTCCTAGATTTCAAAGTTAATGTATCCTTTTCTTATAGCATACTGTAATTTGTATTCTAAGGACTCTTTCAACTTTGATTGAAACTAGTTTCACCAGTTAAATTAAAATAATAGAGGTTTTTTGAGTATGGAATGTTAAACAGATAAAATGTAAATGTAGATTCCCATAAATAACTGTCTCCAGTGACAGTTCCTTAGTTAAATACCCTAAGGCCTTATCCGAAATGTGAATGTGGCTCTCCATCTCTATTTTAAGGAAATGGCAGGTAAGCTTACTATTTAAAAAAGCAGTAATTGAGAACTTTTGCTGTTGAAGAAAATACGTAAATGAGGATTGTATGATAATTTCTTTTTTTAGTATAGAAAACATGAGTTTCAAATCTCATACTGTTTTTCCTTTGTTCAGGAAGAGGCTAGAGAAATATAAGCTTATGTTAAGGTGTTAAGCTTGTGTCCCTTTTCCAGTGTGCAGGCCCTCCAGGAATGAGGTCTTCCCACTACTGCTCTTCACTAGGACTGTAGTGTGGAGGAGAATAATGTTTTCTTTACTTACCAGCATCTGACTGTTAGATTTTTAATGTATCTTTTGGAGGCACCCAGAACCATTCATGGGTCTACAAGGCGAGCATATTTGTGGTGTTGAGGTCCTTGATAGGGATTGCACTGGAGGGATAGCATTCAAGCAACATTTGAATTAAAAGGAAATCATCCCACTCTCTAGCTTTTTATCACTTTGCATGTTTTTGTGATTAGACATGGTGGTGGTGTCTTAAGTATTTGGTGGAGGCAAAAAGTGGCTGGCCATAATTGGAATAATATGTGTGGAATCTCACCTTTCCTTGGCGGTGCAGGTTCCTGAGACCTAAACTGTTTGAAAGATGACGGTAAGAACCACCTCTGAAATTTGCATAATTTCCTATTTAGGAACTTCATTCCAGGATACAGGTTAGAAAACTTTGGCTAGTGTAAAATATTTATTAAACTGGTTGTTGGGGAGTCATGCACAAACCCTACTGATGTGGCAACTTAGAAGGAGGAGGCATATGCTTTTATGCTTTGTCTTAGTCTTTCAGGTTATTGAAACCTGCAAACTGTTTCTACAAGAGGTACTCTTGTAAGATTAATCTCAATCTCTGCAAAGCAGGTGTTTACAGCAGACTTTCCCCTTCCAACCCTGTGCCTAACAATAGTGTGATTAAGATCTCACTCTGGGGCAGGCTGACTTTTGGCTGCATGTGTGTGCCTGCACAAGCATGTCTGCAAGCTGCTTTTATTATTCAACAAAAAGAACATATGCAGTTAGTCTGAATATAGGAGAAATGCTTTGAGTGTGAGCTGGGTCTGGAGTCTGTAGGAAGACTTGTAGCTTGAAAGGAGCAGATGAAGCAAATAAATAGAAATGGATGGCAGCGTTTTTAATTTAAGTAATCAAAGCATCGGATTAACTGGATGCAAAGCTGAGCAATAAATACATACACTGCCCTGTAAAAATATTTTATGCTTCTCTTTTGCTCAGTTTTTAATATGACTTGTGTTTTTGTTATTAACAACATAAAACAGCCTTGGATTTGCTGCTAGGGATGAAACTGAGTGCACTGGCAGTTGTATCTGCGCTGCTGGGCAATGTAATGCTGTGTTGGATCAGTGAAAAAAAACCACTTTTGGCAGAACAGTGTAATTCTGATTTGAAACCAGCAACAGGAAAGTATCAAAGAAAGCTAACACAAAAATGTATCTGCTGTAGACAATCATTTAAGGACAATAGATGTTCTGTTATCCCTATCTGTATTAGAGTCATGGCTATGCTTTGCGAACGAAGATTTGGGAAGGCTCTATCCACATTTGTTACAGGCACACTGGTGGTTAATGAGGCCAATACGAGATAGAAATATCCGATTGCAAAAGGCACAGCAGAAAAACTCCTTAGGTGGTATATTCTTCAAGACACGGTTCTTTCTGCGTTGTCTTTTCTCCTCGAGAGTGATCCTGCGGGCGTTCTCAAAGGAGACAGCTGCGTTATAGATGGTGTGTCTCCAGACCTCCCGATTGGAGGCCAGAGTAGACCAGTTATGGTGATCAGAAGCAGCTCTGCAGCATTTAACATCCTGCTTTGCAGATGCTGCTGAGCTATTTGGGCTGGAAGTCAGCTTAAAGAAGACAGAAGTTCTCCATCAACCTGCACCTCAGGAAGTCTTCCATCATCCCCATATCACCATTGGCCAATCAGAGCTCAAATCAGTCCAGCAGTTTAATTACCTTGGTAGCCTCATCTCTTTGGATGGTAAGATTGATGGGGAGATAGACAACAGGTTAGCAAAGGCATACAGTGCTTTTGGAAAACTCCACAAAAGAGTATGGTATAATAAACACTTGAAGAAAAGTACAAAGATCAGTGTTTACAGAGCCATAGTGTTGTCTACTCTCCTGTATGGTTCCGAATCATGGGTCATCTACCACCACCACCTGCGACTCCTAGAACGCTTCCATCAGTGCTGTCTCCGTACAATCCTAAACATCCACTGGTCAGATGATGTGACCAATACATCTGTTCTAGAACAAGCAGCAGTCACAAGTAGAGGCCATGTTGCTGAGAACACAGCTGCGATGGACAGGGCACGTCTCCAGGATGAAGGACCACCACCTCCCTAAGGTCTTGCTTTATGGTGAACTTGCCACCAGCTGCCGCAAGAGAGAAGCCCTGAAGAAAAGATACAAGGACTCCCTGAAACAACATCTCAGCCTTGGCCATATTGATCACCATCTGTATTAGGTGGTCTAATAAAAGATGTTATCTCTTTCTACAAAGCACTACCTTACCTGGGATAGTGCACACTGCAGAGCATTTCTTCCATGATGGTTGTTGTCTTAGGAAGGCGAGAATGGCCTATGTTCAGCTTATATTTTCTGCAAGATGGCTCTGTAGCTGGAGAAGCTACTTGTGTATTGTAGAAATGAGGTGTATTATATTGCTCTTATAGAGTTACTGACATACCCAAGTCAATAATTCACCAAAGTGGCTTTAATATAGAGTAACACACACACACAGACTGCACAAGGCAGTATTGTGATGTATTTTTTTATGCAGATCCTCCTACAGCTAAGGCAGTACTGGTGTCTGACTAGAGTCAGACTGAGTAGTGGATCTTCAGTCACAATTGTGTGTCCAGATTCTTCAGCTGTAGAGCCCTCCAAGTCAGGAGGATGCAAGTCCAGAGTCTCCAATAGTTGCTTTTAATGTAACCCATAAAATCTTCACCACTCTATCATCAAATAAGAACAAATTTTACTTTTATTCAGAACTTCTGCTTAGCTAGCTACCTCTTTTCCACACAGGGTGCAAAGACAAATTACACGTGTGAAGTACTTGTGGTTTCAGTTTGAGGCTTTATGAATTGATAATTTCGGCAAAACCTTTATCTCTAATTAAACTGCTGATCATTATTCCTCTTCTATTCTTGGAAAATTTGGTTCCTAACTGATGAAATTAATAAACCCGTCTGAGTTCAAGTATTTAACTTAAATCTTAGTAATATCTCAGGTACAAGTTTTTAATTTGCTCTCAAAAAAATTCTCATGTCAACTTTTTAAATTTTAATGCTTAACTTTTCTTATAACTTGCTATATTACTAGTAGCTATGCTTCTCAAATGAAGTGGTTATTCATGTACAAGGTCTTAAATAGCCAGAGACAATTTTATATCAGCCTGCAGTGTGCTTAAATTATTATAACTCTAAATTGGAGTCTAATGTCAGTGATAATAATTTAGATATATTAAAAACAAGTGGTTCATATTAAAAAAAGCCAGTCATCCTTCCCGTTTTTGTGTGATGTATGTACCCCCAAGAATTTTAAAATAATATGAAAATTGAAGTTCCCTTTATTTTAAAAAGAAATTTGCATTAAATATATTCTACTTCTACTTCTCTGAAATTTGGCTGAGAATTAAACTTAGACTCGACAGTATTACTTCCTAAAATTCCCTTATTGGCTGCATTTTAAAAGAAATTAGGTCAGTCCCAAAATTGGAGTTGTTGCCTTTTAAAGATCAAGGTTAGGAAATCAAGTGAGCACAGTTTCTGTGTTTTAAGCATTTACTGTTCTTTTACTCTATTCCTCTTTACTAAATTTTGAGATTCACATGGCTTTGGAGGAAGGAAGGGAGACACAGTAGTTACAGGATTGTGAACATGCGGAGGGAAGGATTAAAAATTATCTGTGGTCTGTGAAGGAAAGAGCACAAGTGCCAAGCTGATATATTCTCAGTTTGCTATTGTGTGTCTCACAGCAACAGCCACAGCAAATTGCATAGCATTAAGAAACAACCAGGGCATGTTTTGTTGTGTGCATCTTGTGTACTAGCATCTTGTTACAATGGGGTCCATGCAGCTGCCATGTGCAAGTGATGTGCTGCTCATAGCCCGACAGGGGTGGCTTTGCATGATGTGCTCGGCCTGTCGTGGCACAGCTTTGTGCTGGCCCAGCCACCTCTTCAGAAGGGAGAGTTGGTCGAGTGTGTGTTTCCTGCTGCCTCCCTCACACCAGCACCACAACCTGCCTGACTGTAGCAGAGCTGATTCCCATCACTGCTCTGAAGCACAAAGAACA
>NW_021940863.1:294676-431615 GCF_001715985.3 Manacus vitellinus
AAAAGAAAAGAAAAGAAAAGAAAAGAAAAGAAAAGAAAAGAAAAGAAAAGAAAAGAAAAGAAAAGAAAAAAGAAAGTATCATGGATACTTAGGAGTGAAGAGGCTTGAACCTGAATGAGACCTAGTATTTCTGTTCTGTTAATTCCAAGTAAAATCGAAGGAAAAGGAGGATCTGTGAGGATAATTGAGAGAGAACACAAAAGCATGGCTTTATTGCTAAAAGGCAATACTAGTGAGTCTAATTCTATCTAAGGGTACGCTACAGACATTTCCTAAGATTAACCTGGAAAACTGATTGACCTTGCCTGGTGAGGTAGGGATGTCTCTGAGTGTGTGTCCATAATACCATAATGCAAGAGTATATGTAATGGGAAGCATGAAATTGTACTGCGTAGTTTGAGAAATAGTAAGTTTGGGGTTTTTTTGTTTTATAAAAGTTTTAGAAAATCTTTTGAAAACTGTATTTGCAGATTCCTTGTTTCCTTAACTTCCCATATATACCCTTTTATAAAATCTTTCTCTACTTTTTGTTTTGTTTTTACGAAGATGTAGGGTGAATCAGTGAGACATAGAGATGTAATGGCTTCTTCAAGATATTTCTATTTATTTTCAGCGGATGGGGGATGGGGCACTTTCTGGGATCAGTATTTCCTTTGATTTGGAGTGTTGAAACTCTGTCTTGGGAGGGATGTGCATTTTACAGCACTTGTCTGCAGGCAATATGAGATAAGTCATGCCTGGGAACAGGCTTGTGCAAGGGCTACTTTGGCCTGACCCACCGCACGTGCCTACATTGTGCTGAAGGCAGTGGAATTCCAGAAGATATCTATTGTCTTCCTGAACCGGTTTTTCTGGAGGTGGGCTGAACTCCCCACACTTCACATGAAGGTGAACAGGAGCTTTGGAAATTTAGCTATGGCAATCAGACTGAGGTAACACACAGGTGGTATCTGCATGTTTGTCCTTTCTTGATGCCCTGCTCTCACTACTGTGAGTGAGGGTGATAGCAAGTCCATTCTTGTAATAGTCAGACTCTTTATTGGCATGTGACAGTGTATGCTAAAAGAAATGTTTAGAAATGTATAAGCATATAAGAAAACTTATTAGGTGGACAAATCTTTACTGACAAAAGAGACAGTAAGAGTTTAACTCCAGGGAATTTTTCAATACCGAAGCACAATTTGAAGTATAAAACTTCAAAATAATAATCTTTTCACAAGCAGTACAAATTTATGCTGCCAGTGTTCCAGGGATTCATGTCCATCAGATCAGTTAAGTCTTCAGATGGAAAATCTGAAATTCTCTTGCATTATGGTATTATGGACATAAAATCTTTTTTTGAGACTATTATCCCGGGAAAACCCGATTATTACTAATACTCAAATTTCAAACTGCTTAACATGCTCCATTTGACCTGTAAACATATTTGTAATCCAAAGAGAAGCTGATTATTTATTCTATACAATAAGAAAGATACCTGTGCAAGCTCTCTGGTTCTGTTCCTGCTTGCTGCAGAAGAATGGAAACTTCAGGATGAGCAGAATGTACAGCAGCTCTTAGAAACTGAAGAAATCCTTGCTTTTGTTGCAAAAGTCCTCCACAGTGATCTCTGGATCTGTTTATTCTTCCATGACAAGAGAAATACAAAGAATATGGAGCAACCTGAGAAGCAGATAAAGTCTATTATAACTTCCAAGTATTGTATTTAACCTTGCTCTTCTGAAGCACCGGTCTGCCAACTAGTTCATCAAAGTTCCCTGAAGATTAATGATATATTGCAACTTCTTCTATGAGATCTGCTTCAAGAGTGTTTCTATCCAGAGCTTTTTCTGTCCAGTAGTAGGAAGGCATATACATCAAATGCTGTACCATTTTATAGGAATGGTGCTCAGAACCAAAATTTTCAAGGTTCTTCCTTTGGTACATGCTTGCTACAAAGAGCATTGCACTCGGTAGCTGCTAGAGAGTTCAAAACCTGTATGTGTCAATGGCAGTGCAAATAACTGAAGACATACTGTGGTTTAGCCTGCCTGGAGAATAGTTTAGACAAATTTTTGTCCTGGATCTGTAATTCACAAGGTGAATGCAATGATTATGAGGTTAGGGAGAGGCAGGAGTAGTGGAAGAGTCTGAGCAACAAACACAGGGCCATCAGTCTCACTGGGACAGAGTGGGTTATCTCCTTTTTTTAAGAATTTAGTCATTTGGTGTGGGGGGAGAAAAAAAATCTGTACTCTTTCAAGACTTTGCTGTCTGTTTCACTTGGGAAACATTTCACTGAGATTCACTTTCATTTAGTACCAGGCAAGATTAGCCTTTCAAGAATACCCAGCACAGTCACAGAGATGTTTAAGCATCTTGATCCACACGCCAGTCTTCTTACAGGTATAGCTGGTTTTAATTTTAGAATACTTTTTAAGGTCTACTTTGTGTCTGCTATACCTTGAGACCCTGTGCTGGATGGTTCAGAGCTGTGCTTCAGGCATAGTTAAAGTGGGACAGGGATGAGATCAGTATCTGTTTTTATGGGGGCTGTTTCTGGAGAAGGTGATGGGGAGCCCAGATATGTTATCAGAAGGCTGGGGGGAGGAGGAGGAGGAATGTTTGTAATTCAGATATAGAGGGAAAGGGACATTGTAACATTGCTACCTGGGCTATGACCTCAGTGGTTGCTGTGCTTCTGCATTATAGCTTGGCATAGCTGTTATCATGATGATCTAGGCAGCTTTTTAATAGGGAGATATGAGATTCAGTGTCACAAAGAGTGAATCTATTGTGTAATAAAGGAGTTGAAACTATGTTGGAAGGTGGCAGTCCATTTTTAAGTGTAAATATTTACTAATAGATCATAATGATAATCTCTGAATATCTTCCCCATCTTCTGCTCTAGTATCTAGAGCTGGCTGTGATGCAAATTGAGACACAGAGATTTCACAGTATATCTCCAAACAATGACAGTGCATATTTCTTTTCATAGTTTGGGAGCACATTTCTCATATGCATGCTTTGCTGCTTCTTAAAGATCCTTTGGCATACACATTTTGTATCCAGCTGTATCTGAGATTAAAATATTTTTGTGGAAGGAAGTATAAATTGTAGGGAGTTACGACTACCCATGAAAGAGCAAAATCTTGAAAAATACAGAAGACACAGCAAATGAAATTAGGTTCACAGTACCTGGGCTTTGCTGGAAAACAAATACAGACTTAATTAGGGATTACAAATTGGGATACACACATGACTTCAGCATAAATCTCCAATCCTGCTGATTTGCAAAAGCCCTTTCAAAGTATTTGGTTGCAACTGTACATGAACAATAATCTGGGCAATATTTATGGAGTAATCAAGAAGACTGTAAATTTGTCAGATAACAAACTAATGTCCATAGCCTGCCCTAAATACCTAAAAACCTAAAATCTCTTGTCATAAAGGTAGAGATTAGATTGCTCAGCTGTGTCTCTGTGGAAGTTAATCCTTTTATTGCTGTTCTCTGTAAAATTTCAGACAACAAAGTAGTGTTTCAGTAACATCACATTACCATTCTGCAGGGCTGTGTGCTAACGCTTCAACAGTATTTGCAAATTGTTACTCTTTTTGAAAGCTGAAATCAGAAAGATCTCTGCTGACCATAATATCTCGTTTTTCCCCAAGACACGTGGATAGTCTGCTGTTGGGCTTTGCCTGGGGCTTGTATCTGTGATAACAGAAAATCTACTGAGAGGCAGCTAGTTCTTAGTGGTATGTAATATTATTTATTATTCAGCCTTCTATGCACGCTCATATGAATTTTTGCAGGTTTGTACTCAGGATTTTAGCAAGTGTGTGAAAAATATACAGTCTATATAATTCTATCTACCTGTGCAAACCAGAAAATTAGAATGATTAATCTCCCTTGGAGAAGTTCGTACATTAAACATCTGTTTGAGAGTTCTTTTAAAATAGTCACCTCCTCCTAATTTCAAAGTGCATGAAACATGGAAATGTTTTTTCCTTATATATTTTCTTTAATACCAGAAATGTATTTTTCAGCCATTCATGGAGGTTTTCATGTTCATTAATGACCCAATATAACTGGGTCTCCTGTTTTAGTAGGCAAAGTTTGCTTTGAAGTACTGTGAAAGATTTTGTATATTCTTAGTTAAGACTCCCACATAAAGAGTATATAAATACTGATGTGGTTATACACGTGCTCAACTTCTTTTAAATAACTGAACAGTGTACCTGATGGCTTGTCATGCTTGAAAACTGTGAGCAGGGGCTACAAGGTATACCCTCCTCTTTTCCTCACATTTTTTATTGCATCATGTCACATGCCACGTGTAGGCTTGTGGTCAGAAGTACCTGTACGTGTTTCTTTTGTCTTATGAAGTGGTCACAGTCTTCCTATGCTTCAGGTTCCATGTTTCCCATCCTGCTGTGTGTGGGAATGTAGGACTTCATGTGGGCAATACCTGTGGGAGCTGTGGGGCTGAGTGGGACTCTGCATGGGAGCTGGTCTTGCTTCTGGGGCATCTGAAGGTTGGTGCCCACATCCCTCTGCGTGAAGGAGGCACATACTCCTGGCCTTTGGGTACCATCAACCCTCCACATAGGCTGTATCTACTGTGGGAGCTGGCTCTTAGGGTAATAGGCACTGAGATGTAGGGAGTAGACACAGTTTTATGCATTAGCCTTCTCACTGACTCTGGATTTCCTTTGAGTTTTCCAAACCTGAATGAAAAGATGGTTCATGGCCATTGCTAAAGTGATAGCGGGCTCTGTGTTAACCAGGTGTGAATGCCAAGACTGACAGTTAAATTCAGTTTGTGCGCAATCTGAATATAAATATGTTTTCTTTTCAACTTCCATCCTTTCTCAGGACACAAAAGATTGTGTCCTCCATCATCTTGTTACTCCATCCTCTTCCTCCCCACTGTCTTATAACCAGGGTTAGAGCTGTTCAGAGGACTGTTCATAAGGGGATGTGGCAGAAGGGGTTTTGCTGACTGAAGTGCTGCAGGGCTGAGCAGAACATAAGCTCAATAGGAGTGGAGCTCCATAGCATCAGTGCCTTCAGCTGATAACATCTTAAACCTCATGTAGTCTCCTTTTCAGGAACCAGCATCAATCTTTCCTTAGCACCTCAGCTGATCTGGATTTGATTCTCTCAGTGAAGATTGCTGAGCTTTGTGTAATCACCTCTTTCTCTTTTTCTTTACAGAGTTCCAACATGGGAGGCAAACTGAGCAAGAAGAAGAAGGGATACAGTGTCAATGATGAAAAAGCTAAAGACAAAGACAAGAAGGCTGAAGGAGCAGCAACTGAAGAAGAGGAGACTCCAAAAGAGGCTGAGGATGCCCAGAAAACCACAGAGACCACAGAAGTGAAGGAGAACAACAAGGAGGAGAAGGGTGAAAAGGATACTCAGGTCGCTACCAATAAGACAGAAGAAAAAGAAGGAGAGAAGGAGAAAACAGTGACCCAGGAAGAAACCCAGAAACCAGAACCTGAGAAGTCGGAGTCTGTTGTTGATGCGAAAGTAGAGCCACAGAAGAACACCGAACAGGCACCCAAGCAAGAGGAGCCGACTGCTGCCTCTGCTCCCGCTGCCAGTAGTGAAGCATCCAAAACTTCTGAGCCTAGCAACGATGCAAAAGCTTCCCAGCCCTCAGAAGCCACAGCTCCCAGTAAAGCAGATGACAAGAGCAAAGAGGAAGGGGAAGCCAAAAAGACTGAGGCTCCCGCAACGCCTGCAGCCCAAGAAACTAAAAGTGAAGTGGCCCCAGCTTCAGACTCAAAACCTAGCAGCAACGAGGCTGCGCCTTCTTCCAAGGAGCCCGTGACAACAGCAGCACCTAGTTCGACTGCTAAGGCCTCAGACCCTGCAGCCCCGCCAGAGGAAGCGAAACCTTCTGAAGTTCCAGCAACTAATTCGGATCAAACCATAGCAGCGCAAGATTAAATTGGACAGCCTGTTGAAACAACCACTTAAAACAACCTGTGTCTTTTTTTTATTTTTTCAGCTATACTAACTCGTTTCAGATCTGAAATAACAAATATGTATTGCCCAGGAAAGAAGGAGAAAAAAAAAGATAAAATGAAAAGGATGTCCCATCAAGTTGGGAGGGAGGGAGGGGGGAGAATCCAAATAGTATTTTTGTGGGGAAATATCTAATATACTTTCTGCTAACTTGACACAAGTCCTGGATTAAAAAAAAAGTAAAATAAATGGATGTCTGAAAGTACAGCACATCTTTTGTATCTGAACTGCTGTAAATGCACTCCACCAGTGTATCAAAATCTTCTTTTTGTTCTGTAATGGGATTTGGGAGTGATGCGTTGGATTCTGCCCACTAGGTTTGTGCCAAGGCAATTAGATCTTTATGAAAGCAGTATTTTCTGTGGTTTTTTTTTCTTTTTTTTTTTTTAATTATTTACAGCCTTTCTTATTTTGATATTTTTTTTATGCAGTGGATGAATGCCAACTTTCAGACAAAACCCACCTAGCTGTCCACATATTTCTCAATGCCAATCCTCCAATTCTTCCTCTCCAAATATTTTTTGGGAGTAAAAAGCATTCTCATCCTACTTAGCCTACCTAGATTTCTCATGACGAGTTAATGCATGTCCGTGGTTGGGTGCACCTGTAGTTCTGTTTATTGGTCAGTGGAAATGAAAAAGTCTGCGTTCATTGCAGTTCCAGTTTCTCTTCCATTCTGTGTCACAGACACCAACACACACTCATTGGAAAACAAATGAAAAAACAAAATGTACAATGGATGCATTGAAATTATATGTAATTGTATAAATGGTGCAACAGTAATAAAAGTTAAATAATTTAAAAAATATATAAGTGTAAAGACTGATTAAATCTTCACTTTTACCCCTTGAGAACTAGGCAAAGGAGGTTCTTACACTTATTACATCTGGGGCTGTTTACTTTCCCATAAATAGTAACACTCCAATAGCCACAAGTGTTCCCAGGTGAGGTTGAAAGAAGTGGCCAAGGAACAGCACATCTCACATGTGTTTTATCCCAGGTAAAGTAGAAATGGCTTTTGCCTGCCTTAACATGTGAAAAAAATACTCTCTCGCTATTTTGAAGAGCCAGAGGCATGATGGCTGGGTTTTAACTGGTACTAAGACAGTGGATTTGATAAACTGATCTTTAAAAATGAGGCAATTAAATTTAATCCTAGTCCTAGTAAAATATTTTTAGTGCTGATGGACTTTGCTTTTTTTCCCATTGCTATTGTATAGGAGATGAACCGCAGCTGCCACAAAAGGCCAGTTCTGTGCGTTTCAAATATGAATAACCTTGTGTAGCTGAGCAGAGTTTAGCCCAACATAAACAACATTTTTCACTATTTTGGCCTATTTGCCCCATTTTTATTCAACAGAACTGCTGAATAACTGCAGTTTCTGCTGAATAGTGCCCTTGCTGGATATGGACAATGATTTCAAGTGCAGAGCCCAGGATTAACAGAACTGATTAAAGCAGCATATTTGGCCTGCCCATTAACAAACTCTTAGACAGAGCAGAAGTTATGAAAGAAGTGGGCAGTGGTAAATAGAAACACAACTGTACACATACTAAAGGGATAAGCAGGCTTGTATTTAGTAAATAAGGAAAATAGTGTTTTAAAATGATATAAATTATTGCATATACTTTCTCTTCATGCAGCAAGGATGATTCACTCTACAGACTTCCATAATACTAATCCTAAAATTTTTCAGAAATACAAGCTTCCTATACCATGCTGGGGATGCTGGTGTGCAGTTGTGTACCTGGGAAAAGCTTACTGGAAAAGGCAGGAGTAGTTCTGTGTGGTTTAGATCAGGTCATTCACGTACATGAGTCTTGCACCACCATCAAGCTTTTGCATCCTTGATGTGAAGGAGTCAATTTCATGCATAACACATTAAAATAAAGTGGATTCTTTTGCACAGAGAAAAGTTAGCCTAATACCTGGCTTAAAAAGACAGCAGGGTTTTTTAGATTATATAGCTGAAGCACTGCAAGGGACTAGACAGATAACACATTTGGAATAATTTACCAAGCTTTTTGTATATATAGGTGTCACAATTTACAGCATCTTTGTGCAGTCAAATTTTTGTCTTTCCTGCAATTCTCTAATAGTCCTCTGCCACCATTTCCCAGTGTAGGTGTGTTCTGGAAAGGGAGAACATCTGTCCACAACTTTCACATGAATTTGCATGAGATGAGTCCAGGACAGAGAGGAGTGCAGGCATCCTGTGGTACTTCATGGTGATATAGCACTGAATCAATCTGAAGCTGATGGGACTAAATCTATGTTCTGCCTTTGGGTTGGAAGTGGCTGACAACGGAAAGTAGGTATGTAACTTGTTTACTGGGATGGTATGGGAATGTGCCTACTAACAATATCACACCCATTCGCTTTCAGTATAATGTTCAAAGTAGCACTTAATCTCAATTACTATAACAGTTTGACAATCAACACATGTCCTTTTTTTCCCCTGAGCTTTCTTCATTTGGCACATTTAAAGTTGTTGAGATCTTGAATGCAGTCTTACTTTATTTCTTTTAGGTAATTAAAAATACCTCTGTGCTCCACAGTTGTATCCAAACACAGCAGCCTTTGCAGCTGTTGACAGCAAACTCTTAATTGCACATGCTGAGGGTCTCACAACCTGCTTGCTGATGGTAGTTTCATCTCAAGAGTATCAAAGGTGTGAAGAAGTGTTATGACCCACATAACTGGAAATCAGTAGCATATGGGCAAAGAAATACGTGCTTGTGTGTGGGAAACAGAGAGGCAACGCAGCGAAGATCATGCACTTAAGTGTTCAGTATTCTCAAAAAATAAAGGAAAGTTGCCATATAATGTTTTAAATACTTTTATTAATAAAGGGGGCTGCAAAATTAGCCTTCTCATAGTTGATAAAATACTTAGTGTGTAACTGGTAGGCATTCCAAGGCATTCTGGCTGAGGCCATTGCTCCACAGTGCTGCTATTCTATACCTACATATACAAGGAAAGAAATCATCTCTATTCAAAGATCTTACGAACTAAGTGTACATGTGTAATAGAAATGTGATGCGTGTTACTTGCCTGAAGTTCCATGAGGAGACGTGAGAACCTTGAGGCCTGCTTTTCTTCAGTCCAGTATTTCATCTCCAAGATCCTCTTTTTTTCCCAGTTATGATCACTCTTTAATACTAATAAAAGTATGCTGAGGGTACAGAGCTAATAGGCATGTTAATGCTTTGAGTGCAAGCACATTGCAAATACCTCAAAGATCCCAACCTTTTCATGAAAGTGTGCCAAAGGAATAGAGAAATTCAACCCTGGGAAAGAACCTTTGCTATTGTTTAGAGCCCCTACAGAGAGATGTTTGCAAGGTCTCCCTTGTTTTGCCCTGGAGACTGTCAAGAATCCATTTCTCTCCCTTTGGCAATAGGAAGGTCAGTGCCATTGGCTTTGCTCATATTTTGCTTGCACTTGCACAGGAAAGAGAAGCACAGATTCTGTTAAACGTAGAGCAACTTCACCTTTCCTCTTTTTTTATTCTTTTTTTTTTTTTTAATTTACTGTACTTGAAATGTACGTCATACTATTTTTAGAATGACTTCTGGAGATGGGAAAAAACCCTGAAGTTATGTTAAATTATTTATAATGGAATGGCTTCCTAGGAGCAATGCCTACAACTTGCTCTACAATTGGTTTCTGTATGCTTACTTCTGTGTCTGTATGAGACAGACACTTCCATGAAGAAACAGTACAATAAAACTTTATAGGATGTGTCAGTGTCTTACATAACAGTGCTTCTAGATGTGTGTCTGTGTAGCTGTCAGTATCTAAACAGTCAGTGACTTCTGAATTTCTGCTGGTGCTTTCTTTGTCCCAGCACTGAACTAGGAGGTCCGTCCAGTCTCTGTCTCACCTAATCATTGTCTTTTCCAGATCAGCACGAACTCCAACTTGGTGCAAGTGTAATGAGTCAGTGGGTGAATCAAGTCCTCAGTCTTCCTTCAGGAGCTTCTTATCACTACATTACATTTCTGTTAATTTATCCTTATTTAACCAAATAGGGGAGTGCTCAAAGAAATGCCTCAGATTTGTTGCCAGTGCTGCAGAAAGCATTTTCTCACAATACATTTCTTCAGTACATGTACTGCTATGCTTTCATTGCTGTCTCCTTGCACAGAATTCATAGCCTTTGAGGCTCTTCTTAAAGATTTTTAAGACGATAATCACTTAGTTTGCTGTTTTTATTCAGGGCTACATATTTTTTTCTGCACCAAACTCTCGGCATTTATCTTGACTCTTGGTCGACTTTCCACCTTTCATTTATTCATTTACATATATAATTGTTTACATCCTGTTTTAAATTTAACCTCCCCACCATAAATTATGCAACACGAATGTATATAAGCTGTTAAGCAGTCAGATTTTGAAAACATGGTGCTCCAGTCAGGGGAAAAACACAGCACAAGGAAAAGCCTTATACCTGTGTTTTCCTTTATTGTTGTGAAAAAGAGCCTTCTTCAGGACAGGCAGAGCATTGCTAGCAGCATTTATCATGGTGGGGTCAAAATCTAGCTACGGAGTCAGGTAAGCAGAAGGAGGTTTTTTTTCTTTTGTCAGGGAAGAGAGAAAAGGGGTGCATATTTCAAAATATGACCACAGAAGTTGGGACACAGAACATATGACACAATCCATTTATTTCCTGGAGACAGCACAACTATGTATTAACCAGCCACCACAAGACTGCCAAGTCTTTCCAGCTTGTCAGGATACTTGTCTCTCTTTTAGTGTATTTGCTTGTTTAGGCAATAAATATTAATTCCAGCTCTTACTGTCATTTAAATGTGTTGCCTCCATCTTTAGCTTGTCTGCCCTCCACAATGGAAAACTGACATCTCTGAGAGCCTTCAATTGCATCAGAAGGCTGACTGAGCTTCTTGATGTCTTAGCTTGATCAAGACGATTTTTTTTTGAGATTGTTCAGCCAAGTGAGATGCAGATTTGACTGAGTTCAACTTTATTTCACTTACTAAGCAAAAATTCAAAGGCTTTACATGATGTTCCTGCTGAGGGTAAAGTGAAATCTTCCTATGAGCCTGATTAGTCTGTTATTTGGAATGTCATCAGGTTGCTGCAAAATGCCTAGCTTGTTAAACATCACTGCTGGTTCAGCTGGCCAGCAATTTTAGCCTCCGTTCACATTAGGAGACGGAAATGAATTAAATTTTTTAACTCCCTTCAGTTCCATCCTGTTCAGAAAACCAGAGTGAAACAAGAGTCTGCCCCTAGTTGGTCTTCACACTTTAGGAATGGGGCAAGACTGTAAATTATCCTAGCCAAAAAATGGTCTTTAAAACTTAACAGTTAATACTTTAAACCCTAAACCTGAATAGTAGGTGTTTTAATCACAGGCTATACAGATCCCTAAGAGCCTGGACTACTAGAGATATTGTGTGACAGGAAGCCAACTGCTGGTCTTTTGTTCTATCTGTTCCAGGGGATCTCATTTTTAGCGCCCATTTCCCCCATTCCTGGTTTATTGGCTTTCTACCAGTCTCAGGTTTATTATGTGTTAATGAGAATAGTCTACTGTAATGTCAGACCATACTGATGCTCCACTAAACACATTTTTCTGGCTTTGAACTTTTTTTTTTTTGTAGAGCTGTGGCATTACTTAGATTCTGGACTGGGTTAGCAAAAACATGTATGTTTACCAAGTAGAATATGAATTGATTTAGTATAAAGGGGAAACCAAAAAAATAATTGTATTATTGGAAATTGGTGCATGCCTGCAAGAGCAAACCCTTTAATCTCCATCAGTCCAGGATTCTGCAATGGCTCGCTGTAAGCTAAAAGACCCTATGGAGATTTCAAAAGATGTCACATGTCACTATGCTGAATACAGTGTTTAAGCTCTGCTGCTCTGTCCAATTATCTGAACTTTGTCAGCTGCACTTCATTTTTTTATTTTTAAATAAAAGACAGCATTCCCAAGCTAGCATTTTTGTTTCAAAAGGCAAACAACAGTAGCTCATAGTGAGTATGTTGCAAAGGAAAATTTCAATCCCATTAAACCATGAATAACCTTTCCCAGTAAAAGAAGTTCTAAGACTACCTAGGAGTCTTTTCCAGGATTTTATTTAGAATAAATTTTAAATAATTTTCTGATAGCTAGTTTTTCAAGAACATATTAATAAAATCATACTTTTATAGTATAAGTGTTGATGTATGCTAAATGGACAATCTAATGGGGTCTGGTCACACATTGCAGGCTAAAGAAAACCTGGAACATGGGAGGCCAGATCATCAGCTAGCAGAATTATTGATTCAGGTCCACTGCACTGTATGAAAATCGTTACATTTGCAGTTATTCCACATAGATCTAAACACTACAATATTAGTAGTAGAATGTCACATTATATTAGGCAGCACTGAGTGGTTGGATATGAGTGAATTAAGCTGTTAACCTTTGTGATAACCTAATAATGGACAGATTTGGATTTGAATTGAAGCAGTGTACGAATACTAATTAGGCAAGTAATGCAAGTTCTGAAATAGCACATTTAAAGGATTTATTCAAGACTTTAGGTAGTCAGTTTTTTATGAATGATTCACAGTGGGAGACATGGGGGACAACATGAGGATTAGCATATTTCTACATATGCAAGTGAAAATTAAATGGATAATAAAAATTAATGCCAGCAGGGAGGAGTGGTAGCTCTCTAATAGCTGTTAAATTTGAACTGATGCATCATGTTACACTTAAATATTTTGGGCCTGAATTTTGCCTTTCCCCATGTTTTAGTGTTCTATTCTACCTTAACTGTATCATACACATGTTGAACCAGATTTTTCACTGGATTACCACTATTTTTCTAGCTATACTTTATCTAATTTCATATCAGTGTCTCACTTTTAATCTGCCAAGACCAACATGGCTACACATTAGTGGAGATCTGAAGAGATGATGACACAAGCTATCAGATGGACCTTTAGCATCCAGACTGAGCTGTGTGCTACTGTATTCCATCTGAGCTTGTTGCCTCTGGCTTTGATGTGTTCATACCCATGGCAGTGACTGCGAAAAGCTGTCAGAGGGTTTTAATGTGTGTTGGGTGCCCCACGTCACATTGCCTCCCTCTCTTCCATGTGCTAAAAAAGTAAATGTGGCTGATATATTCTAGCATGCTGAGCTGGAGGGTGCTTCTTTCAGCTGAAGGGTTGAAAACTCGAAAAAAGCTATACAGTTCCTTGGTCAAGATAAGCATAGAATGGAAGAGTTTGAAAGCATGATAGCTGGCATCAAAATGCCAGGCTTGGACTGACCATGAGGGTAAGAAGGGCTGCCCACCTTTAGGTCACCAGGGCTCCCTGCAGCGGTCTGCAGGTGGGTTGCCTCTTTCTACCCTCCAGCTGTTCCTCCTTCCACCCGGGAAATACCTGCAACAGTCTCCTGATGAAGAGACTTGGCTAGGAGGACAGTAAATTATCTGGGCAGACCATGGAACTGCTTTGAGGGAGCTTAAGGATGGTAAGAACTCTTTGACAAGATTTAAATGGATATGGTTGCTTCTCCCTTAGGGCAGGGGAATGGAAAGCCCTAAAAGACTTCAAAAGTCAAGGTCTTTCAAGTTTTGTATGGTTCTGTGATTACCAAAGATTGTCCCAGTAAGAACTGTTTTTCTTCATCTGAATAAGAACTAGATTGTATCTGCTTTCATGGAATAATAATTCATCCTACTTTGCCTTCAGCAGGACTAAGGGCAGTACAAGGTACTCTTAAATGGATTTTTGAAGTGTTGTCTAAGTGCATGAAATGAAATATTCCTCAATTTTACTTCATTCTTTTCTCCCACTATTTTACATTATTTAATTCCAGGCGTTCTTTTGTCCACTAGGCCATCAATGGGCAAAACTGCTTACTTATTTTTTTTGTGTACACCAATCATTCCACGAATGAGAAATGACTGTTGGTCACAGCTTCCCTTGCATTTCTTCAGTTCATGTCTCAGCCTGCTATAGGCAAGGACCATATTGTTATTTCAACTGGGCAAAATCAATTGTTATAAATTGCCTTGGGGATATGAATACCTCCAGCAGTGGTCAGAATTTTCTAATCCTTGTGTGCTTTATTTAAAAGTGCAATTCACAATGGATCTCTGATGAAAAGTGCTAGTAACCCTGCAAACTCTTAGAGTGCTGCCTGTGCAGAACTGGGTGAGGCTTTCTTTTAAGAAGTACTTCTGCTGATTTGGCAGAATTGGACCAGCAAATTGTAGTGATGAACTGGATGAAAATGACCTGGAAAATCCCTGCCTCATGTACAGTGCTGACATTGCTGTCGTTGCTGTTCTGTGCTTTTTTCCTTTGTGCGGCCTGTGCATAGATATACTAGTACTGAGTTAATTCAGAGCTGGGATAGGCATAGGGGAAACCACAAAATTTTAAATTCTCTCTTTTTATCCTGAAGAGAAAATTATTTTCTAAGCCTTTCATTTTTGTTGTGGGGAGGAAGCAGCAAGATTAGAAACTGAAGCTAGGTCAGACTTTCTTGAGTCCTCGTGCATCTCCACATAGCCACGTTTGGGCACTAGAAGCTGCTCAGAAATGACTCACCCATATGCGTCAGAGTAATTAGGTCCACTTGAAACCCGGGAACCAACAATTTTGAGGATTCTTTCAAACTCTTTCCAGGCAAAAACGCCGTGGGTTCTTCTCCCTCTGTACTCTGTCTTGACTTCTGGCATCTATCAACGCATAAGCCTCAGAGCAAAATATCTGCAGAAACTGCTGGAGTTTGCATCAAAAGTCTTGGAAACCAACATAGATTCCAGGCATCCCTTACCACTCCCATCTTAGTTTGTAAAAATTCTTCTAAATTTCAGTGAACTTAAGGACCAATCTACATATTCAGCTTCCTGTGATTTTAGTCATGAAAACTATGCTGTTAAAATAATCATTAAAGCTATAAAAATGAAGGTAAAAATGAAAATGAAAGTTTTTTCAACTGGAGCACCTGAGTGTAGGCAAGATGCTTAAACATGTTTTCCATATGAAAAACTGGAACTGCTGAATAAACAGCCATGTCCTTCCACAAAGTCTGGACTGTTTATTCATGGGTGGTTCCCAAAGATTCCTCTCACCTGCTATTTGAAAGCAGTGGATGGCTTACCCTGTTACCGTGTAGATTTTCTCCATTGTTTTATCA
This sequence comes from Manacus vitellinus, assembly GCF_001715985.3. Taxonomy (NCBI): domain Eukaryota; kingdom Metazoa; phylum Chordata; class Aves; order Passeriformes; family Pipridae; genus Manacus; species Manacus vitellinus. Next base: position 309,875 of record NW_021940863.1, read on the forward strand.
CTATGCAGATACAGGAAGGCGTGAAGTGTTTTAGTACTTGCCTGTCTCTATTTATAATACTCCCACGAAGTCCCTAATCTTTATTGAACAGCTTTATCTTTTGCAAATAAGAAACATGAGTTACTTACAGAATGTACAATTCTAATCGTCATAAGAAGTTACTGAATAACTAAGGGAGAGCTATGTTCCATGAGCCATTGTATCAAACCTAAAAACAGTGATGAAGAGAAGAGAGCTCCTTTTTCTCTTCCTGATGTGGTTAACAAAGATCTAAGAGACATGAAATAGCAGTGTGGTTTAATTCCACTCCCACCGCTCCCCCCAAATTGCATTACAATATTATTAGTTCTCATAATTTTCCTTTAGGGAAATATTCCAAACTTCTCCTATGTGTCAAGTGTTGGGCATTACAATGATTGCAACTGCTCCTAATACTCATTATCTGCACAAACTGTGCAGAACTGATGCTATTTTAAATGATTAAATGAATGGAACTGTAGAATATGTACTTTGGCAACTTCCACTCATGAACTGCAAGGTATGTTTGAGAAGCTGATTTCGCTATGGGAGTCAAATAGCAGGGTATACATTCCCATTACATATAGCTGTTCCAGTGGGCCCAGTCATTTCGTACAGTGAAGTACAGCCACATGGGAAGAGGTACCATTCCTGCTACGACTGATAACCTGGACAATCACAGATATCACTACTCTGTCATGACTTTATATTTAATGAGATATTTTTCCACTGTGGGACAAAGACAAAACAATTTTTCAAAACTTAGTACCCTCAATTTGATTAGTTTTAAAGCAATTGCCTAAGAATATAATCAGAACAGCTCCCAGGAGATGGTGGAGGCTTGAGGCACGGAGCGGAAAGTTAGGAAGAGAAAATATTTTTGTATTTATTGATTTCTGATTCCGCAGTACTTGGCCATTTCTTTACTAATATATATTACTTTTAGGAGATCAGTTCTATTTTTAAGATTTTAGAGCCTGAAGCTTTCTGTAGATGTTCTTAAATACATGGTCTACTCTTAAGGAGGGGAAAAATAACATAGAAGGTTAAAAAAATGGCCTCAGTATAAAACAAAGCTTCAAGTCAGTCCAGAGCAGTTGCACCTAGTTTGATCTTCAAGTATCTAGGCAGTTATGCAGCAGGTAAAGAAGTAGAGGGCATTACAGAATGGCAGCCTAACTCACTTCAGTTTTGGAAAGCCAAACCAAAACCAACACAGGCTTGTCCTGGACAAGATATCCATGCTGTTCATTATTAACTGCCGTTCTGAAATCAGGCATGCACTAGTTACCCATGTAGCCCACTCTTCCCTCCACCTCCAGTGTCTGTGAGAGTCCAGGGGAGTGAGTTCCTGACTTTCAGGCAAGCATGCTCGTCTGGCCAGACAGTATGGTCTGAGGAAGAAAGAAGGTGATGTGGCTGCTCTGTTATAACCATTAGTATAGCTGTGATAAAATAGGGAGAGAAATAATGCTGGTGAGATGCAAAGCTTAAAAGCTCATGTTTTCACATATTTGTAATAATACCAACTCTATTAAATTATCTAAAATTATAGAGATTAATTAAACCTCTGTGTACAGTTCTTTTCCAACTGGGTATTTTGGTAAGCTGCCTTTATGTAGATATCTGTACAACATAAGCTACTGCTCCACTAAGAAAGAAAATGTTTTGGATTATCCTGGGACAATGAAGAGGCATCATCTGAATTACAGTAGTATAAATTACTGTCTATTACTTTAATCTGTGGGAGGGACAGGTTGCTAGAGAAGCACCAGGGAAACAGTCAGTGAGAGGATTTAAAAACACTAGCTAAACTTAAGAAGGGTGGAGGCTTCCTCTGCTTTCTCCTATTCATTTTCTCTCTATACTTGTAGACTCAGCAGTTTTGGCACTTCTCCCTTTGTAATATTTCTGTGATCCTCTGCAGGTGGACATGCTGACATATTTTAAGTATAGAGTCTCTGTTGTGGTCTTGCACTTTACTCTGTAGCTGTCCTGATCATTGATTCTCTTAAAAAATCTATCAACTATACTATAAAAAAATTATCTACGTTCTACCTCTTAATTACCAGCGTCCCCTTTTTCCCATTTCTGCAGGGTCTACAATAGTGATCTGGCAGAGTGATATCTCTGGGTTTTTATTTATTTGCTTTTAAGGCTTTCTTATTTCTCCCTCTCTCTTTTTTTTTTTTTACTACTTCAAAATCTTGAAGACAAAAAGACTGACAAAAAGAACATGACCACTTTCCCTTTGGGGAACAAAGATCTCAATAAATCCATCATTTTTGTCATGGAGTAAAAGATGTTAGTGAACCTACATGCTCCAATAACCTCTCTGCTTTACCTGTGTTTATCCTAGCAAGCACTGCTTCGCATGGTAAAAAAAAAAAAAAAGAATTCCAAATTCCTTTTCTGAATGAAAGTGAGGGAAGTTTTGCTTTGGCTACTTACCCCTGAAGAACAAGGTCCTTGCAGAACAAGGTCTCTGCAAAATAAGGATCAGGTTGTGCACAACGCTGCAAGAATTAATTACATCACCACTGATTTTAGTGGTGGGAACAAGTTCAAAGTAGTATCAACAGGTGATTTTTCAATTTAAAACTTTCTTGGATTTTCTCTTCAACTTGGAAGAGCCACTGCTGTGAATAAACAGCCAGGCAGAGAGATGGAGGAGGAAAAAATGTTTGAAGGAGGTGACAGACAATGATTTTCATTTTTCTCTTTACAGGACAAACACACTTTGAGTTCTTTTTATGGTGAAAGGCCAACTTAAAACCAGTACAGTGACTATGCAGGCACATAATACCCTTGAGACTTAAGTACCCTTGAAGAAAGTTCAGTCTCTTAATCTTTGACATACAGCTCACTGTGCAAGTAGAGACTTTCCCTTTTGTCACTACCTTTTTCTTTCCCCCTCCTTTTTCTCTTTTCTTTAAATAAACAAACAAAAAACCCACAAAACACAATCATTCACATCTGCATTTGTAAACACGTAAGAAAGACTTCTCATACAAATGATGATAAATATTTCAGTCCTTCCCTTGTGAGGGTGGTTGAATAGCAACAGGATGCACTCCAGTGAGTTAACATATTTCAGAGGAAGCAGTGTTTGGATGCCAGCCTCTGTACCAAGCCAGGACTGCCCTAGCAGCTAATACTGGCTGCCACAGGTATGTGTGGCACAAGAGTAATGTCCTTGTCCCCAGGTACTTGAGATTTTGGTGTAGCCTTGGGAACAGCAAGGCTAAAGCAGCTGTGGACAGTGGCTTTAGTGGTGCCTTGCTTCTTCCTGAGTGGCTTCTGGAGATGGGGCTTACAGGTCCCTTAGTCCTTATGGTCAATCCCTGCTTGAATCTAAAAGACATGACATGCCATGTACTGTTATGGCCTAGTAACTGTGAAATCACAGAATCACAGAATATGCCAAGTTGGAAGGCATCCACAAGGATCATCGAGTCCAACTCCTAGCCCTGCACCCATTCCCAAGAGTCACATCATGTGCCGGAAAGTATCATCCAAACACTTCTGCAAGTCTGTCAGGCTTGGTGCTGTGACCACTTTCCTGCGGAGCCTGTTCCAGCATCCAATCATCCTCTGGGTGAAGAACCCTTTTCTAATACCCAGTCTAAACCTCCCCTGACACAACTTCATGCCATTTCCTCAGGTCCTGTCACTGGTCACCACAGAGAAGAGGTCAATGTCTGTCTCTCCCCTTCCCCTCACAAGGAAGTTACAGACTGCAATGAGGTCTCCCCTCAGACTCCTCTTCTCCAGGCTGAACAGGCCAAGTGACTCCAGCCGTTCCAAGTGATAAATTTAAGTTGTGGTTAAATTTTGTCCAGATCCCTCTAGCATGTATATCCTAGGACTCAAACTGTTTGAGAAGCTCAGTTTTCTTCCAACACCTTCTTGAGGGTGAGCTCCCCATCTCCACCATCTAAACATGAAGCACCCTCCCAACAGCTTCCAGAAGAAGACAGCAAAAAAGTAAAGAGGCTCTTTGAAAATTCAGGGACCACAAAAAAGGAATTGAATGTATTATCTTAATAAAGCAGAGGCTTTTTTTATTCAATTCCTGTTATTCAATTTCATATTCGATGGACTGATTCTCCAGCTGCATTGAATCAGTATAGCTCATTAGACTTCAGAGCTTTACTGATTTTAACACTTCTTAAGATTTCAGCCTCAATTTTTATATTTAATGAAGCTGCCACAAAACTACCACAGTTCCTAGAAACCAGAGCTCTCCTCTGCCGAATTTAGTTTAGCTTGTCACATTGTATACAAAGTAAATTTATTTAACTGCAAGACTATTTTAGAAGGAATTTGTTAGTGTTTCTAAGTTGCTTCAAACAGAGAAGCCGAGGTGAAAGTGCCATGTGTACTTGTACCTACTAATTAACAGAATGGTCATGGTATAAATCTCCAAGTCTGAGCTACACTATGATTAACGTGATATCCTATTTAAGATGAACGTCTGATGCATTGTTCACTTGGAAGATTTATTTGTGCCAGTTGAGTTCTGTGTTCTGGTACTGGTTGTATACATAATGAAGAAGTATTTTTAATAAAGGAGGATGTTGAAAAGCAGATTTCCATCTTTACTAGTAAAAGCAAACAGAGAGGAGAGAGAAGTGAGTATAGAAAGCTAAATATCTAAAGCACTCTAGAAGGTATCGACAGAAAAAAAGGAATTTTGTCTACAGAAAATTGAACATTTAGAAATTTGGTTTGAATCTGAACTGAAAATGTCTCTCTTTTAAAATTTCCAACAGAATATAAAATTATTAAAGTTGAAATTTTGAAAAAGAAAAAATATTTTGTAAAGTGTTTAAACTATTAGAAAGCTATGATTATATACAATGTGTTTGCATTCTGTGTTTATTTATGTGTATAGTATTTGTAATGAATATCCTGAATATTTGTATAAAATACTAATGCAACCTCAAAATTATAAGGCTGCAATGGCATTTATCAGACCTAAAATTTTATATTAGACCTGAAACTATTTACTTTTATGTTTCTCGTAGAAGGAAATGAATGGTTTTGAAATGCTTCAGTTTTGACCAGAGTGCATTTAAAAAAGCAGTGAAAAACTCTCCGGGCCTTTCAGGGAGGCCTTAAAATTTTTATACTTTTTTGTTGAAAAGAGGCAGTGTAAAAAAACTAAAGAACACATGTCAGAGCAAGAACTGAAGTCTGGCAGGAGAAGAGCTGAACTTCACACACATAATACCTCCCAGGAATCGGCTGGGAGCCCACTGAAGTCAATGGGAATTTTTGACTGGCTGCAATGTGCATTGGATTAGATCCAAAAGGGCTCTGTTCAGCAAAATACTTAGATAGATTTTACTTCAGGCATAAGCTTAATGAGACTTTAGCAGGTACTTAAAAGTCATGCACAGTTGCAACATTTTTTGAATGCATACTTGAATTTTTTGAATTTAAGATCTCTACCATATGAATAGCTGCAATGTAATAATAAGACAAATCCTGAAGCAGTAGTCTACAGTTGTCTAAATACACAGAGAAAAGAAACTTCAAGAGGAGATGCTGGGCTACACTTCTCAAAGGAACCACAAAAAAGTCAACTATTTCAGAATGGGAAGTGAGAAAAAGCAGACATTATAACCATGGGATTTTCCAAGTTTTAAATACGACGCCAAATTTGCCCTGTGGTAGGACTGAAAGATCAAAGACAATGTATAAATTGGCATATCAATCACTCAGATTAAAGGTTTGATGCATAGTGTCTCTGCCCAAGATGTAGAGAAAAATGTGAAACAGCATTTAATAAAAATCTTGGTTTCTGGATTGTAGTCACTTCCATGCCAAAGCCCACTTCACTTACAGTAGATCTATTTGCAAGTGAGAAAAAGATTATAGTTGTATTTTAAGAATAGGAGTAGGAGAACTGCTTAAATACCTATAGAAATTAAAATGAAGCTTAAAATGCAGCCCTGCAAATTTCAGCAGCTAGAAACTATTGAAATAAGATTTAAATGTTCAAAGGGAACATTTCATTTCTGACACTAAAGAAAATACATTCTTGGGGTCTGCAGAGACAAAAGTAGGTATGAAGTTGGTAATAAAATGGAATAGAATCTAAATCCAAAATCTGGATGTAGACAAGCTTCAGAATTCAAACCTCATTGTATACGCTGAAGTCTGAAGTCTGAAGACACAGCATTTGAGTAAGTTTGGATTTGAATGTAGCTCTGGAAGTGATATTTGGAAGGGATATTTTTCGTTAGCTATTAGCAAGGTTGATCCTTTTGTGTATCTCGGTAAATTGGGACCTTTAAGTTAGCATATTGTATTTTTGGTTTTATTTTAGCCATTTTACAGTGACTTGATTCTATGGACCTGCTTTACTGTTCTGATGCAGATATGTTTAATACAGAGTAAAAACGTGATCACAAATACGTGTTAGGTTTTCTTAATACCACATGAGAGAGTTCTGTAAGTGTAGTCACCACACTAACATCCTGCTCATCTAGTAACCAAAATATTTGTGCAATTTTATCACACTACTCAAAATGAATCACTGGCCACCTCCAGGGGATGCTTCCATCAGATGTATTGTCATTTTCTCTAATGACAGTCCAGCAGTGTGAAATCTGAGAAAGAATAAACCCCTAATAAGGGTAATATGAAAGCCCAGCCCTCACAGGACCATGTTCTGAGGTCGGATGACTCATGTAAAAGCAATCCAGGCCGGTCATGAGACAAAGTTTTTGTAGCCACATCAGCTTTCCAGCATTTGCTGCAGCTCCCAAGTCTGACTTGTGCTCATTGTGTTTTTTGTCAGATTTATTAATACATTGTTCTGGGTTTTAAATTACAACCCTTAGCAATCATGTTCATACAGATCTCCTGTGGCGGGCAGCAGAGAAGTCTTAGGAGCAGAAATAAGCATGCACACAGTCTCTGCTCTCTGCAGGACACTGCTTGCTTAAAACAACTCTATTTTAAGACTAAAACTTTTATGAAGTTATCTGGTTTCTCCCTTCCATTTTCTGTTTCACAAGCCTGTACTGCAGTTCTGGCTTATGTCTTTTACCCCCAGGAAGCAACCGGCCAGATCACTATGGGGATTGAGACATTCCTCCAGGTTGGGTTTCTGCCCTGCTTTCTTTTACCTCAAACCATTTCCTAAACTTGAATGTTCTTGTTGAAAGTTTAGCTCTAACACAGAAGCTGAGCTATTTACCTCAAGGATTCCAAATCAGGAATTTTAATCACGTTGATTAAATCAGATTTCATTCAGGAAGATCACTGGATCTTACTTCATACTTCTGAATGTAACCATGACAGTTTAAGACACGACTTGGCTTCATACATCCATGCTTTCTTTCAGATCTATCCTTTGTCCTTTTTTCCTGCTTTTGGTAACAAGGGAAGCATGACTGTGTTAGTTGGTGACTTTACCACTCTAAATCACAATCTTGTGTTTTTAAATTGTTGAGGAAGTTGCGTGTACAGTATGAGGCTGTGAAAACTTAGGAATGGATTCATAGCTCCCTTGCTGTTCCTTTTCTGCTGCAGATGCTTGATGCTCAGAACCCTTTGCGTTATATTTATTTAAAGAGGCTGAATAAAACTAAGAATATCAGTAGTTCCCTCAGGAAAAAACTATAAGTAATAATAAATAACCAATATAATAATAATAAATATATAATAAATAACCTTAGGTCATACACATAAATGCACACATAGTCAATGGAAGTTCTGCACCAGATCTGATACGAGGACATTTGTACAGAAAACAAAATAATTTGCACTTGTCTATTGGTGACACGTGATGGCTTGGACATAATTAGGGCAGCTACTTCTCTGTCCTTCGTGTGCAAGAGAGCATGGCAACCACAGGCTCAGAGTGCAGTGACTGAAGCTGCTGTAACAACCTCTCAGCTGTAGCTGGGCTTTACAGAACAATCTCAAAGCACCAGAAGAGGGACACCAGAAAGTTTCTTACCCTGTGTGAAAGAAAAAAGGGGATTCTCATCTCTAGAACTACGGAGTGTCAAATTACTAGTACTACTTACTAGGGCTTTCTCTAATGAATAAATAAATAATGCTGAAAGAAAATCAGGAGGGGAAGCAGCATTCATAGCTCAATGGATGTACTGGATGTCTGTTTCAGAGTCATTATGCTGGACTTCCTCATCCTGCAGAAATGTGACTTGGAAACTACCAAACCTCCTAACTGGAGCACTTTTTGGAAATAACGCTTCAACTGGGCACATCATAGAAAGAAGGAATGAGAAGGCTCTCAGTGACAGCTCTTCTCAAGATAGTTTTTACTGGGTTTTACCAGTTTCATTGGCTCAAAAACATGAGGTACAGGAAAGTTTTCAATCTACTAGAAACTTGATCTTCTTGTGATCAAGTAATTTTCATTTCATATGCTAAGTTTAAGATGTAAGAGATGCCACTGTATAAATACTGTTGTGTATTTACAAGGAGCACCTTGTAATTTGTTTTTAATTTTGTGACTAAACCTGCATCCATTTTTCCTTAGTCCACCTGTACATTGAAACATTTTGCCTGAATATCAGTGAGTGGTAGCATTTGGGGCTTAGACTTTGTGTATGAAAATAATACTTAGACCTGAAAGAAGGGAGGGATGGGGAGGAAGGTATTTTTAAGATTTGTTTTACCTCTCATCATCCTGCTCTGATTTTGATTAGTAATAGATTCAGTTAATTTCCCCAAGTCAAGTCAGCTTTGCCCATGTTGATAATTGGTGAGTGATCTCTCCCAGTCCTTATCTTAACTCATGAGCCTTTTGCAGTATTTTCTCTCCTCTTTCCAGTTGCAGAAGTGGGTGATAGAGCAGCTTTGGTGGATGCTTGGACACCAGCCAAAGTCAAACCACCATAATCAGTCTCCACTAAACTGAGTGGGTATTATGCTGAGATTTTGGTAAGATCATCTTTATGATTATGAGTGGAAAGGCATAGATTTTGTTTAATTCTACATGGCGCTCTGATACTTCTACCTTTTTAGTTCAAGAAGAAAATAAAAACTAGTGCAGAGTGTGATTCCAAAAGTGGACTGAGACTTTAAAACATGTAATTTCACATTAAACACAGAATCTGTGTATACAAAATGACATTTGATAGTGTTTTCCAAGCGCAGGATTACCTTTCCTTGTTATGATCATATTGCAGTACCCTTTCAAAATCTGAAACCAGCTTCAAAATATCTCAGTCTTAGGAATTTTGCACACATTTAGTGTGCAATTTTGGAACACACTTCCCTGCTCTCAGCTCAGGTTATAATGCAACGAAGAAAAAGACCATGTGTAAGAAAAGAGACCAAATAAAAATTGTATTTCAAAGCAAATCTGAAAAATAATCACTCTGCAAGCTACATAGCAACACTTATATGAAAACTGAGAAAAGCCCCTTTCAGATTTTTCTTTCAGCACTCTTAGCAACATGGTTAAATATGGGATTGCCAAAACTAAATGAAGGAATCTTGATAGTAGTTATCTCACAAGGAACAGCTTGGAATTCACAGCACCTGGAGGCTGTGGTTTTCATGCTGTTTTTTAAATGACACCATGGGAAAGTGCTAAGCTATCTTTTAGAAATGGAACTGTGATAATGAACTATTTAGGATTAGTTAAAAAAATGTTATCAGTGGTAGGTGACTGGTTAATCAATGGGCTTTTTTTCTAGAATTATATAACTTGGGATATACCTGTAATGCAGTCACAACACAAACTGCTCTCCAACAGTTTAATATCCTAAGTAGTGCTAGAAATTTAGAGCTGGGATCAATCTACCAGTAACTCAACTACAGGCTGAGTGTAGTTGCTTTTTTGACAGCTCAGCCTGGTGTTGCCTTGGTCTACTTATTACCTGCCCCTAAACTGTTGAGTTTAAATTGTGCTTCTCTGTCACAATCATTTGTGGCTGCAGTCCTTGCTGTCCTTGGCCTAAATTTGGCTCCCAAATGTACAAGTACAGCTCTACAATACATTAGCTGAAATCAATTAAGTCTCTCTCAATTTAAAGCAACTGAAAGCTGAATTTGACCAATAAATGCTGCTGACCTTCTAAGTGCCTGTATCAAATGCAGGGCTGCTGTTCTGGTTTGAGCCAGCAGAGAATTTAGCTATGTATCAGAAAATCAATTAAGTGAAGCCTTCAAACAATCAGAGCTAACTTCTCATCTTGAAAAGCACATGAAAACATGTATCAACACTATAATAATAATGATGATGAAAAAGTATGAAAATGTGTATGAAACTGCATCTGTTTTATATGTACACTATTACTTTGGGAATAGAGAGGAATATCTGCATAAGAGCACATTTTTCTAAACAAATTATTTAATCTCCAGGGACTAACATATAAAAAAGTTCTACCACATTATGATGTGGCTCTCTGATGTGACAGCTTTGATATTCTGGATTAATCAGAACACTTTGACTCCTTTTTGCTGAATGATTAAATGCAAAGTAATATTTAGATACCTGAGATAACATATACAGCAATAGGAATATGTAGGCCTGAGAAGAAGGGATATGGATATTCCCATTTTAAAGTAGGCAAACACCTTATCAAAGGCAAATGTCTCAGGATAAGGGAAAAGTTAGGGAGTATACAAGTCTGTTCACATTTAAATTAGGAGTAGCTGTAGTGAAGTGTAAAGTCAGTAAGTGCAATATCAGGATCAGAACCTCTAATTATCTCACACCAACACTCAAAAAGTGTTATCTTATTCAGCAAAGTCCGTTACAATCCTTATACTTCCTTCAACTAGTAGCTTCCATGTTTAAGTCGAATGCTAATTGTTAGTCTTATAATAAAGCTTACATATTTTCTTCTTACTGAGAATAAAAGAGGAAGTGCTTTTACTTTGAAGAGTGAGTGACAATAATGCTTTGATTGATTGAATAGTGTTTCAGGAAGAGATTGAGAAGGCTTTGAGAGGTTTTTGCTATAGTGCTTCCTGAGATTAGACTTACTGTGCTCTCCTGCAGTGGTATAATTAGATATGTTTTTATTATAATTAGACAGATATTTATCATACAGAGGTACAAGGAAACCCAAAATTCAACTAAAAAATCTTTTGTTTTAGCAAAAATATTTTGCTGAAGTCAATTCTTTGTTTATAAGCTACCTTCCTGGAGTTCTGCTTCTCCAAACAGCTCTTAACACCTGACTTTTTGGGTCCAGAAAATGAGGATGGTGTAGGACAAAGAAGGCTCACTTGTAAGGCTTAGATTCTGGGCAAATGTCCTATGGTGGAAGCTAGAGCTAGAGCATTGTTTCTGTAGGCAAAGACTGCCAACTGAAACATCAATGTCCAGTGATTTATTCTTTTCCTCTTCTATCCTGCCAGGATTACAGTCTCAACTGATGAAGTGGTAATTATATGCATAACTAGTTCTTCATATTAACCCTTCTTCTATGGCCTATTTATGCATCTGATGAAGTCACAGGCAAAGTTTCCGCTTTAGGTGGGGGTTTTTTGGGTGTTTTTTTTGTTGGGTTTTTTAAAATTATATATAGCATAGAGGTCGTCATTCAGAGGTGCCAAGTCAGATTAAGGTTCCCTCTTTTTTTTTTCTTACTTTACTGAAGTGTTACAAAAACGCTGACAAGTAGAGGAGGAGAATTTTCTTCCTGCATATCCAGTCACATCACACTGTAAAGGACGTGAAATAGAAAATTTTTATAGAAATGACTAAACTGATAATGATTATAGCATACATTTCTCAAATTAAAACAGCTGGTGAATTTCATGCAAAGTGCCTTCCATGCTGTGAAACAGCAAAACAACACATTCCAAAAGTAAGGCCTTTCAGGGTGGTAGCCTGTATAATGTATTCAAAGGATCTCACTGCTGATTCAGAAAGTCTTGATCAAAATCTCCACTTTGAATTTTGACACTCTCGAAGAGCAAATTACTTAGTAACAAGACTTGTGAAAAAGATTGAGAAGAATATATTGCACACCTGGAGACCAATTCTGAACATAAACTCTGGGCCACTCGACAGATGGAACTGAGGATCATTTCATATTTTTTTTTGAACAAAAAACATACACACACAAAGAAGGATATTTAGATTCTCAATTCCCAGACAAATCAAGTCTGTGGAAGTTAGGCACCTACTCTCCTGAAAGCAGCTACTCTGCTCAGAGCATAGCTCTCACAGCCCTCAGTTGTTATAAAGTGCTTATTTCTGCGGATCTGAGCCTGGGAGTGGAGAAAATCAGTTTGCAAGCAGATATTTAAAAGACTCTGTGCATTGATCATCTGTAGTGGGAAAAAATTTTGGCCCAGTGGTATATTCAGTGACACAGAAAATATTCAGAGCAGAGGGATGGTCTTACTTTTCTCAGCTCTGCAACTCCTTACTGCTCATTTACTTTCTTATCACACACCTCCAGCATCTGTTCTGGTTTTGCACCTCAGTTTCTGCTTTTCTTATTTGCTCCAAAACAGTCTGCTGCTTTTTCTGTCTCTCGGTCACCTAGGTCTTTTCAGAGCAGCCACTGACTCATTCTGCCAGCGCAGCAGGTACTACGTCACGGCAGATGCAATTCCAGGGAAAGTCCCATTCATTCCTCAGGCTTTATGGAGAGCTGAACAGAGAAGGTAGAATTTTATAAGTTTTGCTATCAAACCACTGAGCAGATACAGACTAGAATATTCAGGGTTTGTAAACTACTTTGAGGGGATATTCATCAGAAAAAAAACCCCCAGTATTGGAGGTGATCCTTCTACCAAATCTAAAGCTCCTGCTTAAAAGAGGAGCCCTAACAAATATCCTTAAAGTGCTCTACCATGGTGGTTCCTCTATATTGTCAATTTCTGAGGAAGTCACTTATTTACTTCTGAAAAACAACGATGAAAAATCTTATTGTAGAAAGGACAGAAAAAAATACTTTTGTCCTTGCTTTGCAGAGAGGAAAACCTCCAGACTAATATATTTTCAGACTTCCATGAGTTCTTCTTTTTTTTTCTTTATTATTTTAGTATTTGTTGCGCGTTAAGAAAACAGAGTGGGAGGACTAACTGCCACCAAGTTCACAGATACATCTGTGAACACACTTATTTCATATAAAGGTAAATAGATCACTGCAGATGTACATATATGTACATATCTATATATTCAATGTAATTTCTGTAGCAAGGTATAACTGTGATATTGCTCAGCTTTAAATAGCCTTGCCATTTTTATTACCCATGTCTACAGGCAGCAGTCTTTTTAATGAAGTAAATGTATCTAGCAACGCATTAAAATCAAATATGATACTCAAGAGTCTCATTCTCTGCTAACAGTTAAGCATTCCAACGTGAAGCAATTTCCAGAACATGGTCATATGCAGCAGTTTCCTTCTTTGAAGTTAGCTTAGATGTTTTACCCCTAATTGGACATTAGAGCATTAAGAATATTTTGTGTTTTAATGTTCTCATCAGTATGTTCACTCTCTGACAGGAAAATAATGCTGGTAAAATTAGAACACTGTATCAACCTGAAAAATGTTTGCATACTTACTTTGGACAAAGAGAAGAGAAACACCTGAAATTGCCAGATAAGTATCTTATTTTTTTTCCATCTTTCTTCCGCAGTTTCAACAGCTCTGTTGTTTTTGTTGTTTTCTTACAGGAAAATAAATTAATAAACAGAAGAAGAAATTTAAGTGTGTTTATAGTATTTGATGCTGTTCTACATAGTCATATTTTCTAGTTTTTCTCTGAGGAAATATTTGCTAGTGAATTCAAAATAAACCTCAATTTCGTGGTCATCTCTGATTCGAATCTTTGGATTAATGGTCAGTTCAAAAGCTTATCTCGTATGATCTCTTACTCAATCTAAGGCAGGAGACTTCACCTGGTGCAATGTACTATGTCCTAAGACGAAAACCATATCCTTCTACACCAAATTTGATATAAATTAATTTAAAAACCCCTCATATATTAGGGTTGACCAAATCATAGTTTTTCCAAGTGTGTGTATGGGTCAGCAGCTCTTCAATTCTGCCAGGTCCTCAGAAATCCCATCAGAACTTCTGGAAGGTATTTCTGCCTTCTTTGATAAGCCCTTAGAAACCTTGATTGAAAAAAATACAGATGCCTTGAAACTAATGGGTGAAGTAAAACCAAGAGTTCATTCCACAATTTACTTGAGAATTTGTTTTGTTTTCAAAGATACTCATCCTCACAGTAAAATCACACCAGTTGGATTATTATTCCTACCTCAAGTTCTAATATGCAGAACTGAAATGCAAATTTTATTTTTCAAATATCTTGGACATAATTAACTGTTATTATTTTTTCCCAGTGAAATATTGCTTTTGAAAAGAATTAATAAAAGTATTTCTATTGGTCTTCAGTTACTCAAGCAGACTGTTAATTTTCTCTGTGTTTCATTAGTTGAGCTTTAAATCTTTTTGTCCTTCTGTAAGTCAATATTTCCTTGATTTTTAAATGAGTAAATAACAAGTTGGCTTGTGCTTGGTTTTTCTCTCCCCCAATATCTTTGTGGATGTACCATGTGAGCCAACAGGAACAGCAAATCATTTCTATACTGGAAATGAATGAAACTTGCTAATTCTTTCTTTGCTCTGAAGTAATGCTCAGACTAGATAGATAAAAGGAAGAAGTTTTGTCTTGATTTTTTGCTACATAATAGAATTATTTTGAGAAAAATAAATACTTTTTACATTTTCTATGCCTTTTTAACCTCGAAGATTATAAATTGAAAATTGCTTTTTCCCATCGCCTCCTTTAAAGCCCAAAAATTTTAGTTACTAATATTCTGTGTTTAGTAACTGCCTTTGTTTCCAAGTGACAAAGGTGGCCTGAAAAGATAAAAGCTATTTCTCCAAGCAGAAGAATTGTTGCTCTACTGATCTAAGTCGTACACATTTGCTACAGGACCAGAAGAGCAGTTGAAAACAAACTATTTAACCTACTGATGGTGGGAAACCGTGAGAATATAGAAACAAATTTAAATTTCATATTTTGAGAGCATGAGCTTTCACAATCAAAACACCACTGGCAGCTGGTTGTTGACAGGCAAGTGTTAATCTGTATTCTTCAAACCTCATGTTCTGTTTTCCATCATATTTGTGCTTTGAAAAATTGGAGAAATTTAAGAGTTTGTGAGGATACCCTGGGAAGAGTGAGGGAAAAAGAAGAGAGAACAATTCTTTAGGGAATTAAACTCTCATTACCCACGAACAGTTCTTAAGCAGCTAAAATCTCAGGTGAAACATTGCCTCTTTGCAAGTGCTTCCTCCGTCTTTGTAGGAAATATCTTGTACGTCGTTGACTAGAATGTGTTGTTTTCTTGGATTTTTTTTTCTGGAGGAACTTCTCTCAAAAGACCATCTGACTATCATAAACCAACTGAAGTAAAATAATTTAGTATGGGAGGAAGCAGTAAATTTTTGAGGCTGTAGATTCCATTTGGACATATGTTATGAGAATCCTGTAAATATTAGGATATCAAGAGAATCCCAGACCACATGATTATAAAAGCTGCATCAAGACAGTAATAAGTCATGCACAATACAGTTTCATATCTCAGATAGAAATGCAAATTTATAATACGAAATCTTTTTAATTGTAACAACAGCAATTTTTGTTTGTTTTATAGACAATTATTGGTGTTCCTTGTAAACGTCATTTTATTTCTGGCCTTTTAAAAATTTGCTCAAAGAGAGGAAAAATGTGCAATGGAAGAATGTTCTTTGTAACTGCATAAATAAAATCTTGGATCCTCAGATCTTATCACCCTATTCTCCTGGATTTTATCCCTCTACCAGAGTTGACAAAGTGTGTGTTTAACATGGTGTAGCAGTCATGAGATCACTTCAATTTTTAATGTGAAAAAATCTCTGCATTATCAATAGAATATTAAAAGTTTTTTTGTAAAGGTGGGTATAAAAACTGCTGGTAAATTTCCAAATAGCATATTTAGTAATTTTCCTTTTTTCGTTTGTATTAATTACTTGCTAGAGTTTGATAGTCTTTTTGTTGTTACTAAATCACTTTCATAAATGTCCAGAAAGTAAAATAAAACTGGAAAACAAAACTTGTCATCAAATTATACCCCATTTCTAAGAGTAAAAATGGTATTTACATGTGTAAAGTTTGGGATTTTATCAAAACACTTAGATTTTTAATTCTTGATTTGTTTATAAGTTAAAAAATCTATTGGTGAAAGAATATTTACTGCAGCTATGCAATATATACAGACAAAATTATACAAAAGAGATTAATCTTAAGACACTTGTAAGAATACTTTAAACCCTTGTAGCATGACAAGAAGTGAAATCAATGATGTCTAATATAGAGAACACATGACCCCCTCTTCAGTTATTTGAATTTTCTTTGTGAGCCAGAGGTTTTTTTGACCTATTGGATAGAAAAAATCACTCATTTGGTTGAAAGACATGGGTTTCAGATGTCAAAGATTTTAAAATTGTAGCGTCGCTGTAAACATGAGGTTTTGATTTGAACTGCAGAGACCGTAGTCAAACCGTTAATAGTGATACCTATAAAAAGATACCTGTATAGAATAGAGAAACCTATGTAAAGCCAGGAAATTTGTGGACCATGATGTAGACACATACAGTCAAACTAAATCTCTTTCAAGATAAAGGGATTATACTGAATGAGCAAAAGGTTTCCTTTCCAGACTGAATGCACATCTTAAGACTTCTAATTTTGTCATGAAGTACAACTTTTAGTTGATCTCAGATATTGTTTTGTCATTGATCTGGCTTTTTTTTGACTTTGGTATGTGAAGCACCTGATCAGTCAAGAGCATCTGTTCAGCTGAGTTATCTGCTCTGAGATGGTACACTGGTTACAAGTGGCTGCCCTGGTCAGGCTTTTTGTTTGGTTTTTTTTGCAGACTCTTCAGTTAAGTGGAAGTGAGTGAGCTACCTCATCTTATCATGGTATCTACAGGTGGAAAGGGAAGGTTCTGTGATCATTGAAGCATGCAGGTGAAAGGTAAATTCTATAAATGATACGGAAATTGGATGTACACTACTGCTGTTTAAATGTGACTGTCTGACATTTGTTTTTGCTGACCTCTGCAGATTACCTCGCATTTTGAACCATGGGATTTTCGATGTCACACATCTCTCCAGCAAATATGAGCTCATCTAATCTGGAGAGAAAATATTTAAATACTTTTTTTGCCAGCAACAATAACTTTGACTTTTACCTTTTCCCCTTCACATTTAATAGTGATGTTGACTGACACTGCAAAAGTATACTAGATTGTTATGAACTTAAACCAGAATTGCACTAGGCTGTAACTAATAATAGTTCAGCTCTAATGTAGGTTAGTATCTATTAGTGAGAATTCTGGCATTTATCATGTCTTTAATTAGATAATGACAACGGGAAAAAAGTGAAAGAAATGCATTAAAAACAGTTCTATCAGTTTCAGGATTTCTGTGTCAATACCTTTGAGTTTACAAAGGGATCCAGAGGGATCCAATTTTTTTTCACTGAGGCGATCATAGGGTTGTTGCTATGGTATTGTTATTTGAATTTGCTCACTTTTGCTTCTCTAAATCTGTGGAATTGGCTTATCCCTGCTATTTGAATAAATATTGGGCTATCATGCAGCAATGAAAAGCAAAATACTGTGACTGTAAACATTTTAATTGACATTTTTGTCTCCATTAAAAGCTGATTTTCTCATTACACTAGTCTAAATCTTCAACATCTTTACAGTTTGCTTCCACTTTGATCACTGAACTGAGAATGAGATTTTCCCACAGATATCTTCTGTCCTACTGTGTACATATTTTATTTTATTTTGGTTTTGCTTCTACATTTTGGAAAATTTCAGGAAGCATTGAACTGAAAGGTACTGATTCCTTGTATTAGAATTCTGTTAAAAATCTCTCTTGTCCAATAAGATTAAGATATAAGCTCAACCTTGTGCTAGTCTGCAGAATACGTGGTGTTCTTCTTGACCCTGGGGGCAGATTACCCAGTTTTAACTCTTGGTTACCCTAAAGTTTGATTTTTAGTGCCTGTTAGGCTTAAAAAAGGTAGACCACTTGCTCTAGCAATAAAAACCAATGTTGCCTGAACAGAACCACAGAATCACAGAATATACTGAATTGGAAGGGACCCACAAGGATCATCGAATCCAACCCTTAGCTCTGCACAGGACCATTCCCAAGAGTTACACCATGTACCTGAGAGTATTATCCAAACGCCTCTTAGATGTGTGCTAAAAGGCGTGGATCAAATTGCATCTTCCAGCCTTCACTGTATCTTTCCATATTCACATGTCATTGTTCAAAATCATGGCTAGAGCCCTTTAGATGTGCCATTCTGATCTCTGCCATTTGAGTTATTGTAGCTTGCAATGGTGCCAGTAATGGGATGTCATTCTCTGTTGCAGCCTATGCTGCAAAAGGAAAGGTCTCTCTTCTAGTGGGTTTTCAAATGGGTCCGTAACAGATGATGCAAGATGAGACCACAACCCTCAGACTCCCTCAGGTTTTAGGAGAGTGTACTCTACAGGCACAAACTTTCATGCCTGCTTCTTTTTTTCCTTTCCACCCAATCTGTCCCTGTTGCAGACACTTTCTGTCTCCTAGCTCCTTTCTCAGGCCTTCCTCCATTCCTTGCTGGTCACATTCAATTGATGTAAAATGACAACTGAGAAAAAGCAGTACCCGGGGTTTACTCTGCTCTTTTTGTTATGACAACCACCAAGTACTTTCTGAAAGTGTTTTTAAATTCCTAAACACTAACTCTTCTGACAAACAGACCCATACTAGGAGGTTCAAACTGCAACTTTCCTTGTGTTAATTTCATGAGAGTTAATGATATGAAACATGAACAACAGAATTTCTACGCTACTGAAGTCTCAGGTACATTCTTCGAAAATCTGTTTCAGATAAATTAACACCAACTCTACTGAGAATTTTGTCCTGGTTCTGCCTAGGATAGGGTTAATTTCTGCAGTAGCCAGGAGGGGCATAGACAGGATCCAGAGGTTATTCTACATCACCTCACATTACGCACAGAGGACGAGGGTGTGGGGGCAAAGGGGTTTCCTTCCAGTCGTGCCAGTAGCAGAGGAGAAGTCTGGGTATTGCCAGGTTCTGTGTGTGGACTTTTGCCTCTCTTATTAATATTGCTGTTGTTACTGTTTGTTTCTTATGTCATTTTTGTTTCTAGTAAATTTTTCTATCTCATTCTATGATATTTACCTTTTGTGCCTCCAGTTATCCTCTCCAGCCCACTGCAGGGGGAGGAGGCAGTGAACAAGCAGCATGTGGTTTGAAGTGTTTTCAGTGGGAACACTAAATTGGGAAAGAATACTAAATTGGGAAATACCACTCCTAAACCATGACAGTTTTTTACGTTGTTTTGGGAATAATGTCTTCTCTGTCTTAGTAAAAAGCCTTTGCTTATTTAGTAAGATGCTGAAAAAAATGTGAAGTCTGTTTTGGTGACTTGTTACTGCTTGCACTTGCTTCATCTTATGCTGGGGTATGTTGAATCTATTTTGTCATCTATTGCTTTCTGTCCCATGTTCTATTCATATCAGATTGTTGGATTGTCTAAAGAGTGCTTATTTTAGAATAGAATAGAATATTTTCAGTTGTAAGGGATGTATGGTGATCATCTAGTCCAACTGTCTGACCACTTCAGGGCTGATCAAAAGTTAAAGCCTATTAAGGGCGTTGTCCAAATTCCTCTTCAACACTAACAGATTTGTAGCATAGGTCACCTTCTAGGAAGCCTGTTCCAGTGACTGACCACTGCTTTGGAAAAAAAAAATGCTTCCTTATGTCCAGTCAAAACTTCCCCTGGCACAGATTTGAAACATTTCCATCTGCCATATCACTGGATACCAGGGAGAAGAACTCAGCACCTTGCTTTCCTCTTCCCATCCTCAGGAAATTGTTGGGAGAAATGAATTTTTCACTCAACCTCCTTCTCTTCAAACTAGACAAACCCAAAGTCCTTACTGCTCCTCGTAGGAAATTCCTTCCAATCCTTTTATCAGCTTTATTGTCCCCCTTAAATTATGGTGCCTGTTTTTTCTTGTTAGAGTTCTTTGATATCCAGTTTTTGTGCTTAGATGTTTGGGTTTTTTTAATTTATGAAGTTATAAGGTAATAGCTATCAGTTACTTTTTGAGAAAGGACTTGATAAAGAGGAAAAGATCGGAGAATCATTGAAGTTGACATGGTAAGTGTGGTAAGCATGTGCCCCTATAGGTCAAAATGGACCTGTAAGGGGGAAGTATTTCAGGAGTGTATCTGTGCAGTCCTCAAAGCAGAATTAATTGCTAAGGGGAAAAAAGGTCCTATCTGTCATTTGAGAGTCCATTTTAAGACATATCTTAAATAAAAGTATTCCATCAACCTTATTTTAGCAAAGAGTAGCCTTTGCAACTTCGTAACTTGTTTGGAAGTACATTTTCTGAAAAGTTATCTACCAGTAGTCCTACTGAGAGGACAGTTTCAGAGGTATTTTGCTTTTTTTTATTAGTTCGCGGATCTGGATCCTTTTCTTAATCATGGCTTTATAAAGATGTTCCTTCATATTGCTAGAGACTAAATGCAAGTGAATTTCAGAAAAACACCTTAAATCCCAATATCCTCTTTTCCTGCTGCTCTGCTCAGTGATGTTGCATTCTTGTTTGTCAGTGAAAATACAAATTTAATACTGGGTTACCTCATACAGGAAAACTTGTGAATATAAATTTACTGTGTTTCCTTTTAAAGTGATCTACCTTCACTTGCCATCAAATTAATTCTCTTACAGAGTATGTACAGTAAGTGTGGTCTCTTTTCTCACCCTGAGAGTTTGCTTTGGGTTTTACTTGTCTTTAATCAGACCATTTGTCCTGTTTCACTCAACCTCTTCTTGCTCGGTGCAAAATTTCTTTCATAATCAGTCTTAAAAATTACTATGGCATGAACTTGCAGTGAACCCCACAACTTGCCTCTAGCATTTCAAACAGATCAGCTGTAATACATTGGTGCAATAGGCAGTGAAGAAAAAAAAATGATGCTTGATCAAATACTACCCCTTTTTCACAAGGACATTGTTTGTGAATTTGCCACAGAAGTATTGGCCCATGCTTTTTTTATGATTATGTCTTGGAATAGAGGAAAGCTGTCATATGATGATTTCACCTGAACATCAAGAAACAGTTTTTTACTGTGAGAGTGAGTGAGCAGTGGCACTGGTTGCCCAGAGTAGTTGTAGAATCTCCATCCTTGAAGATATTACAAAGCTACCTGTATATGGTCCTGGGCAACCTGCTTGAACAAGTGGCTGGACCAGATCACCTCCAGAGGTCCCTTCCAACCAGAACCATTCTGTGATCTTATGGCCTTTTGCTTTCCACCTTTCATTTGGAAGTAGATAATAAATTTTGTTTGTCTTGTTCTTCTGACTGGCATTGGAAAAATTGGATTTTGTTGCTTCTCTATTTTGAAAAAAGGTCAGTCTGTACTCTGAACTAGCTATATGGTTCCCCTTGAAGTCACTAGGAAGAAATAGGTACCTTCAGGACAGTTAACTCATGCAGAGATAGCTGTCTATTAACTTTCAGGTCAGAGTAAGCAAGTAGTTTAGAGGACATGTGTAATTTCTGTCTGCCTACAGTTAGGGGAGATGAATTCCACTGTAGGTTTCCGTATGGTCTTTCTCTCTTGCCTTTTTTCGGAGTAGTTCTGATCTCTTAGGAGATTTTCTGTTTTCATTAGTGTTGATATTATGATATGAGAATATAGGAGGCAAAATATTACACATTTGGCTTGTGTGAAGTCCTGCTGTTTGGAGAGACACATGAGGTTGCTCTGCAAGTGCTGTGTACAACAAATGTGAACACGTATTCCTCTTTCCTCTAGAAAATTTGTTACTGGACTCTTTCCATCCCTTGCCCTGAAAGCAGGGTAAAACACTCCCTTAGTCTTCTGGTTTATATTTCTTTGTTATAGAAAGACAGACATCCTACCAGTTGGCTGAAGATCTCATGCTCCGACTTAGTTGCTATTTATTTTGTAGTGTGAGGCTAGTCTGCGTAACTTGATAAGCACATACCTGTCTTGTGTACCATGCATCAAATAGCTAACATTGCAAATTGAGTAACAGGCACTAACCCTTAAAAATGCTCTGTAGAAATGCGTATTTAATTTCTGCCTGAATAGTTCCCTCTCCTGGAACACACAGCTTGAACTTCTCCCACCTGAGTAGTACAGAAAGAGCTTTCACCAGTAGTGGTAAATAAAATAGGCCTTACAGTGCACCTTCATATGCTTAAAACTGTCCTTCTGCTTTATTCTCACTCCTCATAAATTGTTTTGCCAATGCTGGCAACTCAACAGTTGGACCAGGGCTCCAGGCTGTGTCTTCACTCTGTTTTACTTACCAGTATGGAAAGCCTCTGTGTTTGGTGGGTATCTGGGTGCAGGAGCTATAGCATTTTCTCTTGCCTGAATAGCAGCCCAAGTACATTGCCAGTGTCAAGACTGGTGGCTCCCTGGGGATGGGCATTATAAATGACAGGTGGACGATCGCAGGCAGGTAGGCAGGGCCTGTCCTGTCTCCCCACACAGGAACAGGGTAATGGGGGGGCACCAGGGCAACCACAGCCCAGGCATTGGGCACCTCTCTAGGGATTGGGATGGGCCAATGTCAGTCTGGGACATGGGTCCACGGTGGCCCAGCTCGGCAGGGCCCATGGCTGGCCAGGGCAGGCCTGTGGGGAACTGGAGACTGGTCCTGCTGTGGGGATACTGGGGCAGGGGCTGGTGGCCCCAGGGTTCTGACATAGGGTCCTGGGCCATGGGGTGTGTGGGGTGAGTTCTGGGAAGGTGCAATGCGGTTCTGGGCTGTGGGTGGGAGGCAGGGAAGAGGCCCATGCCGATTTAATTTCATTTCAGACTTCTTTCTGGGCTACTTCTGGAGAAGAGATGAGGGAAAATGTGAGAGACTGTAATGTTGATCGTTAAGGACTCAGTTGTTTGCAAAAGCAGCACAGTGCTTCACCGAGGCCAGGTTTGCACCCCTCAACCAAGGAGGAGGAGGAGAGTTTTCTGTGTGAGGTAGTGAAACCTGATCTGCATAAGACAGAGAAGGTGCACACCCACTATGGAAGGTTACAAGCTGGATTTTGGGCCGGATAAGGGAGAAGGCAGATGAGAAGCAGACCCTGTGGAGGTGGGATAGTGCCAATATCCTCCCTTGCACAACTGGCTCAGTTGTAAAACTTCCCCTCACTCCTTGGGGAAGATGTTGAGACATATACATTCATGCGGGACATTCATGGGTAGGCCTGAAGGTATTAATTCTTTATGATAGTGAATAACTGGCTGAACTATACCGACATGAGAGGCAGCTCTCACATCTGAGAAGGGATCATAAACCATCAAAGACCCGTGAAGTACCCCCATACTAATTTCTGGGACCTTCCACCAGAAGACTGCACTATCCAAAGTGTTGCAATAGACAGGGTAAAACTCCCACTCCCAGGGGAGATACCTGGGCATTCCCACGTAAACCTAACCTGTTGAACGTTGTGTTTCACAGGCTTCCCCCACTCCTGACAGATCAAGACTGCAACCATCACTTTGACCAATGGACACCTAAGTTGCAACTATCAAGTCTCATCGCTTGATCTATGGGTGGTGATATCTTTCTACTCTTATCCTTTCTTTCTCTGTCTTTCTTTTCCTTCTACATTTTCTTAAGTGTTATTTTCATGCTTTTATATTGGTATCTTTCTATAGATAATAGCCAAAATGGCTACATACCTCCTTTCCTTTGCAACCAAATTGTTCTAAAGTAGCCCCTATATATACATACATAAATATATTTGTAATTAGGGGCCATTCAGTGTTGTTTCACTCTAATCTACCCCAAGGGATCTATTAACAAGGACCTGAATTACCCTTGTGTTTAGGGGTGGGTCATGCCCCCGTCTCAGCTCCCACTGCTGGTGGCTTTGCCACAACATCCCTCACAGGGGTGTCGGTTCTCAAGGTGGCTGATGGCATACCCTGGGCCACACCTTTTCCATGTCCGTCCACTGCAAGTGTGGATCCAAAGACTGCTGTCTGGGTGTGTAACCACAGATGATTGTTATTTGAGCAAAAATGGTAAAAGGCACGATTTATATTTCATGTTATAAGTAAAAATGAATGATTTTGATCTGTTCCTCTGCCTATTTTCAGTACCATATTTTTTCCTCTGTGTATCCCCACCACCAGGCTTGGAGGCTGTGTGTTCCCAAACCTCTTCTTATTCTAGCTCTATCCCTTTCCTCTGAGAGACTGGGACTCTCAGACACTAAGACTCCTCTGCTGTAGCATGATCTCTTTGCTCTATGGTATTTCACTGTCTCCTGCTCATTCCTGCCCGCTTTCTGAGCTTCCAATGAAAGAGCAGAACATGTACACTCTATAATGTGCACTAACCATTTTCTGTGGTGGTAACTGCAAAGCAGATAGATATGCCCACTTGGTGACATGTACTGATTTTATTATGAAGAGTTTTGTTTTATTATATCATGTAACAGTTCTTTAATTGTGAGCAATTAGATGTAAATTATCATTTATTATTATTATTATTATTATTATTATTCTAATCTTTAATGTATATGTTTGACTTCCTGATACTTATCATATGCTGTATTCTGAAATTTTGCTATATAATGTGTAATACTAAAATCAAATAAATAGAGATGATAACTCTTTTTATTGTCTTAAGTGTGGACACTTCTGAATTTTTTGTCTCTAAGCGTCTCAGTTCCTTTCTTGCCTCAAAAGTCCTTCATTGTATGGATGCAGGAGTGCATTGGCCACACAGGGTATGGTTTTTACTTTTGTGTCTCTCACAGGAATCATCTGTAATTTAGGTTTAATGTTCTAGGGCTGATAACTTTCTTGTTTTTGCTAAATGTCTTCCTAACATTTACACTACTTGAAATTCAACTTTATCTACTTCTTACTTGATATCCCACTGGTAATTTACTTGGCCTAATGGTACAGAGATTATGCTATCAAAGACTTAAAAATCTGGTTTTGCTATTTCCTGTCTTTTTATGTACACTTCTGAAGAGGTCTTTGTGCCTTTCACACACACTAATGCCCACTGTTCATTTGCATTCTATTTCTTATTGTGTTCTGCTGCCCTGTCTTTGCATCTGGTGCTAGTCTGAACTTCATAGTCCATTTATTTTTTTGCTGTTTTGCACTTCAGTGATGTCACATACATGCAAAGATCTCTGAGTCACTGATTACTTTCTCAATATGGGGGCATTTTTTCTTTGTCTGCCATCCTTTGCATAATGACTTGTCAGAGTTTTTGCATGTGACCCCATGTAAAGGGCATTTCATTATTATCTTTTTTTCCCCTCACAATAGCCATAAGTCTTTGGATTTTCTTCATCTCTTCTGCTTTGTGTTTGTATGCATTTCTTTGTTGAATTTTCAGTAAATTTTCATGCTTTCCTTGCTCTGCCTTCTTAAATACCTTTGTGACTGCTTTTCCTATGTTCTCTATTCGGATGTGAGTTTGTTCACTAGCTGTGCATGTCTTTAGTTCTCTGTAGAGTTAATGGGATCCCTAAGCATTCTCATTTGAGTGCCTGGATTTTTGTCCTGTCATTATTCTATCACAAATTAGTTCAGCCTGTACAGTTTGGAATTGCATGAATCAGTCATCTTTGTGTAGTTTGCCAAATCTCTGACCCATTGTTCTGCATTGATGGTTCTTGATTTACAGAAAAAGGAGTCTTTCATGTAGCAGGATTTTTAAATGAATTAAAATGCTCCGGAGCATTAAGATTTCTCCCTGCCTGCTGCTGACATAGTGGGATGTCACTGAAGTACAAGACACCCTTTGGCCATAACAACTGTACCAGTCTACTCCTCTTGTGTTTTATTTTTTCCCCTATTTTCTAGAACAATGTCACAATCTGTTATTTTCTTCCTTTCTTTCAGCAGTTTTGTATGTTATCTCTTTAAATACTCATCTGCTCAGACATTAGACTACATTGTCCCTTAGCTTATTATTTTTGTTGTCTGTAAGATCACTTTAAATTTCCTGTAATTGTACATAAGCACAAGCAAAAATAGTCAAAAAAGATACACATTCATATTTTGTTCCTTCCTTCACAAGTAAGGTCTTCACCACTCTTACAAACTTGAGCATTTTATATCTAGGAAGAGCTCTACAACATTGTTCTGACAATCTTACTCTCACCTTTCTGTCCCCTCCATCTCTTCACTCTGTGTCTGGCCCCTAATCACTTGTTCATTATCCCCCTTGCTCTGTTCTGAATCTCACAGTTTTGTGTCATGGTATCTTTGCCTAGTCAGCTCCATACCCCATGCCTCATCAAATCTGTCTCAGCTATCCCTTAGGGCATTTTTTCACTGGTTCTCAGGTTTGCTGCTTTTGGCCACCTTTTTGCTACTCCTCCTGACACCTCTTCTTGCCGCATCTTATCTCATACGCATCTTATCTTTTGTTCTTTTGTGTAGGAGTCAGACAGATTCCTGTTCCTTACCTGGGATCTGGAACATGTGATGAAGCTGATGTGGCAAAGAAGGTGTTGCTTCATTCCTGGAAAATATGAGTGGAACAGCAGTTTTACCTGTTGAATCCTAGTTAACCCCTACTGTTCATATTCAAAATGGGATGATTCCACCAGCAGCAGAAGGCTTGTAGCACAATCCATCTTGAATGCAAATTTGCAAAGCATATTTTCTGATACAAAGGCCATTACCTTGGCTCTTCATAGTTTGTGCTCCAAAACATGTAACTTTCAAAGAAAAAATCACCTGTCTTAGTACGGAAAAAACTCCATGCTTTTCATTCCCTAGTCTTTCAAAAGTGACTGATCTATGGCAAAAGGAAAACTGTTTGGAAAAAATCAGACCGAGCCAGTAGTAAGAGAGAAAATTTTATCTCCAAAATTTAGTAGGTCAAGGTCACATATAAAACAAAGAAAAACCTTACAGAAGAATAAGACAATTACAACAACAATTGATGACAATAAATTTATTAAAAGAAAATGTCAGTTTGAGTTTAGGAAAAACTTAAAACGTAGGATCCATTACCTTAGCTGGTATTGAAAAAACACATTAATAAGAGAGAAATCATTAGTTAAGGAGAGAATCGTTCCTCAGAAAACTATGTGAGCTGGTTGTGCACATGGAGCAGGAAAAGAAGCAGTGTCAGCATCTGCCAAGGCTAACCTTGAGATGATGAATCAAAAGACTGAAAAAATTTTCTGTGTCTCAAGAACATTTTATTCTGTATCTCTTCACTTCAGATAAATAACTTTGTTCCAGGTAAAATCAGTGTAATTCACAGGCTCAAATTTTTCTTCCAAGTTCAAAATGTATTTGGGTGTAGATATGCTACAGCAGTCTAGATCTGATTTGAAAGGCCAAAAGGCCTCAAGAGGAAGGGCATTTTTATAATACTGAAAATGCACTTTTGCATAAAACAAAGTCTACTTCTAAATATAATATCACTTTAATTACTTTTATTTCCAACCTATCCACTGATGGGATAACCACGAAATGAACAGCTCAACATTTAACCTCTAATGTAATGATGTCTTCAATGCCTTCCTAGCACGATTTCTATTGACCTTGCCAGATTATTTCTGTTTCATAGCCTGCCTCTGTCACTCCTTAGTCCTCTGTGTTTATTTGTTTACCTTCATTATAATTGCAGACCAAATCCAGATGCTGTTTCCCAAGTGCAATAAGCTGTTGGGTCCTAGGACATCTGTTTTGTTTGGTAACAGCATTGCATAAACTTAAGAGAGGGTATAAATTGGAGTCAGGTTCACTGTGTATGGAATGCGGTGAGAACAGTTTCTGAGCATTAGCTGTGACTGAGAAGTCACAGATAAAAAGGTGCTGCCTAAACCAGGTACGGTCTTGGAACTTTGTCCCCTGCACTGTTTGCTCTGTTCTGTTCCCCTTGAAATCTTCAGCTGTTTAAAGCAAACAGTTTACCCCTTAGATAAGTCATATATATTACTCAGGTTTTACACTAGTGTGCAGGCAAATTCGTTCCAAATTTGTCCCAGGGTGGTTTAATCTCCTTGATATAGGGCCTATTTGATAGAATCATAGAATGGTTTGAATTGGAAAGGACCGTTGAGATCATCTAGTTCCAACTCCCCTGTCATGAACAGGGACACCTTCCACTTAACTAGGTTGCTCAGAGCCCCATTCAACCTGGCCTTGTATACTTCCAGGATGGGACATCCACAACTTCAAACTCCTTTACATCAGATGAAATTAATGGGGAATGTTTTGCAAATTGTTGCTGTCAACATTTAAAACCCCCATACTATGTGAAGGCAATTGACCTAAGCTGCTTGCAAGTATTCAATGACAAATAAGAACTTTATTTTGAACTTTGTAGAAGTCTGAAGGATAAATGATCTGAATAGATTTTTTTATTAGTTTTGTTCTTTTGTTTCTCCCCTTTGGTCCTATCTTACTTTCATTGAAAGTATTTGACAGGGGCAAGGCAACAGAAGCCCTTTGAGGAAAGAGGTTTGCTGTATGAGAGAGAATATTTTCATAGGAAAAATGCACTCATTGCAAGGCATGTAACAGTTTGTACATTTAGGACTGGGCGTTCTTTAATATATTTTTTTTTGGTTTTGAAACTTGGTGTGCATGGTAGGATGATGACAGCAGCCTGTCACATGAACAAATAATAGAAATAATATCCCCATGTTTCACAGTTCATTTTTTTAAATTAAGCCAAATCAATTTTTACCAATTCTTGTATTTCCTCCCTTGTGTCACAGTTCAGCTGGCTTTCTGTTGCTCTTCTGTAAAAGGCGTACAAAGCTACGTGACTGCTAGTCCCCCAAAGAGTGCTGAGGCTTATGTGCTTGGTAATGCATAGCTGTGCATAATAGGAACTATGTTCCTGTTTGACCCATGGTTGTTAACAGGCTTCTAGGCATGGTTTTGGAAGGATCGTATGCTGAGGACTTTTCCTGGCAAGTAGAATGGATGAGGCCATTCAGCTATGTGTGGGGAAGGGAAAGCTTAGCTGTTTGAAGGTGAGACACATTGTACCGCTTGCCATCTCAGAGCCAGGTGCCAAGCTCTGGTCTTAGTTACTTTTATAAGTGAAGTCTAAATGGATGTGAGTCTGTTGGCTTCCATGAAGAAATGAAGTTGCCTTCACTAGAACTGAAGCTATAGAATTATTTTATTTGAGCTGTGACATGGATGTGGGCATAATACTTTTATGTTAGTAAACCACATGCAGTTTGATGAATCTTTGGAAACTATCAATAGAAAAGGGCCAAGAGCTGTTCAAAAAGTGCATGTCCTTCTTACATATCTCTTTGGGTCTCATTTGGTTTTCGCATATAAGTCTCCAGTTTTAACATGAGTGTTCTGGACTTGCATGTATTCGTTACTTTTACTTTAGCAAACACTTTTAGATTCCATAGCACAGTGTGTGACAACCTGTACCAGGGAAGTTGAGCTTCAGGACAGGACTGGCAAAACTAGAAAAAGCAGCTAAAATAAAATAAAAAATACAAATGTATCATTTTATTGAAGCTTCTCTCTCTCCTTTCTCCAGTAACCAGTTATGTTGGAAAGAGGTTCTTGATTAAGTGTCACTGCTGACTGACTGTTGTTATCCTTCTGGTATGTTATCATAGGGTACATTGCGATAAGTCGTGACAGATATTTGAAGTTGGATTTTTATGCTGAAAAGTCACAGACAGGTATAATTCCTGATATGTTGCTCAGGCTGGCTGGGATGAGAGGGCACAGATGTTTCAGAAGCTACTTTCTCATTTTGTTTTCAACAAAAACCCACTGTAATTTTGATAGCAGCACTAGATGGTCAGGTTTCCATGGCTAGTGTCTGTGTAGTCCCTTCTGGTCTGTATCTGTCTTGACAACCACTGAGAACAAACCTGTGGAATTTGCCAGAGAGCATCTTGTCTTCTCGTCTGAGCTTACTACCTGATTTCTCTGTTACCTGTGACACCAGTCTTGCATGTTCTGTTTGCTCTCTGTGCTTCACAAAGTTGATCTCATAATTACTCCTGTAGATCAACAAGCTGCTTTGCTCTCTCAGCTCATTACCTACCTGCCTTGTCTTTGCTCATCGACTATCTCTCTTTCAGACTTTTCTCATTCAGCAACAAAACAGATCTCTAGGAGTCCCATAACCCTCTGTCTCTCTTCTAAGCACAGGGCTGCCTTTATGTCTCTTTTTTTCCTGCTCAGAAAACCTGCAGGTATTCAAAATGGAAAAATGGGGACAGCATTTGTAACAAGCACAAAGCATGGGTCAAGGATGCCTATCCACTTCCACAAGGGTAGGAAGGAGAATGGAAGATGAAGAACAAATAGTTCTTTCTCACCATATTCAACCACGTATGATTGTCCCTTTCAAGCCTGTCCACAAATTGATGGAAATTAAAGACTATAATGTCAGCTGCTAAAATTTGAGAGAATACGTGAATACAGGACTTGTAATTAATCAAAGGTGGGCTGGAAAAGGAGAAGGAGCAGAATGTAGTTTAGCTGAGGAATGATGCAAGTGGAAGAATGAAAGGATGAAGCTGGGGGGTATGGGTGGCATGTAGGAAACAGAAATGTTCTAGAGAGCAATCATTCACAAATAGCTATTTGGCTAAAAATTCCCTACCTGATTTTATCCAGCTATTCTAAGGATCCCATATAGTTGAATGAAGTAGGACTTGTGCAAAGTCAGTTTCAACAGGTTCCTTGAGATCTTGCAAGTGATTTTGAAAACTTAAAAAAATGAGATAGCCTGGAACAATAGGTCAGGTACTAGATGCAGAGTAGATTTCCAGGTTTCTGATATTTGGTTTTTTTAAGCTTCCAAGATTTTTATGAGTCTTGTGTTAGGGTTTCAAAATTATCTACTACTGTGATTGAGCTCTTTGGAAAGTCTGACCATAAACCAATGTGGAAGAAGAGATCAGGAGGTGGGGGAAGTCCAGATCTACATAAAACATTAGCTACCTGTTGTAATTTTCATTCAAAATACAGCGCTTGAGAAATTTCTGACTTGATCACTCCAGAATCCCTTGTGGCCCACACTGGTAAAATAGTAGAGAAGTCACTATGTAGGAAGTCATAAAACTTTCTGTAAAATATTATACACAGATATATCTCCCAGTCAACATCCTTTTTAATTTCCTGGCTGTTATGTAGGACAAATGTTCCTTGACCAAAAGATAATTTTAAAACCAAAAGGAGAGTTGTTTACTTACAATAGTCGGCAAAAGCACAGGAAGAGCTTATTGTTTTTAGGAAGAGTCGACAGCAAATAAAGATGTCACAGATATAAAAATAAACCTGTGCAAGACTGCATGCAAAGTAAATAGCAGGAGTAAATTGTTTTTTGGACATTCATAATCAAATTATGTCATACATGTGAGTCCCCTTTTTCCCACTTGGAATCAAACAAAAATTCAAGGTGTCAAGGTAGAACTAGTTTTTGAGGGCCTAATTCAAGGTTACTCTATGACAATAGATCTGGTTTTGTGCTTTCAGTCTAGATGTTTACGCCATCTTATTTCTACAAACCAGTGCAACTTTATTCCTTGACACCTAATATAAAGCAAAGAGTGTTCAGTAACTTTTGTAACACCAAAATACCCAAATGTGCGATTGGTCAGAGGAGTCATAACCTATAAATACAACCAGCTGTACACATCACATACATTTTATGTTCCTGATTCAGAGTGGGAAATCCCAGCAAACTTGCTGGAGTTTGGTGTAGGTGGATTCCGCACACTTTCATCAGGCCCTTCTTGAAGCCAGGGTTTGCTAGTGGTAAAGTGGGGTAAGAATAGTGACATATAGATACAATATAGAAAAGCAAGCTTTCTCTGCCACTGGAAGTTGTTGCTCTTTTTTTTAGTGAAAACAGAGTTAATTCCTCTTATGTAGCCATTCTGGCAGAATGCAATTGTACAGACAAAATCTGCATGTAAGGGGTCTAGAGCAGTGATTTTCTACCTTTTTCATTGAGTGGGAAAAATCCCGGCATGGAGTGGACTCCTGTATCATAAGCTGGTTAGTTTTCCCTAATAATCTTTAAGCCCCTGCAGACCAGGGGTAATGCTGCAGGTCATAGAGGGAAGAGCCATTTCTTTCCTGAATTTTTGCAACCTATTCCACAGAGAATCAATTTGCTGGCCCTTCTCATCTGATCCCTCACGAGATAATAACCAATCTGCCTCATATAAAGCAGGGGCAATTTGCATCACAGCAATTCTTTCTTAATGATAGTTTTCTTCACAGAACTGACTTGTCTTTGCTAGAGAGTGACACACTTAGAGATGTCTAAGTCAAGTAGATCTCATACATCCTCACAAAATTCCCTCCTGCCACATTACCTTACAGACAAAATTCTCCGTTGGCTTCACAGTGTATTTGTGAATGTGTTACGCCATTCCTTTTTGAAAGATTAAGAATGTGGGTGCAACAGCAGGGAAGCAGAATCAGGTCCTGAAAAATGGATTTCTCTGTGCTTTGTTGCAGTTGCATGAAAGTATATAGGTATACAGATGTAAGGAACAATTGGTTCCTTGAGTTGAGAGAAGATGTCCCTATTTGGTCAAGCATGGGTATAGTGAAAACCTGATAATAGGAATATGACTCTCTGTGCTTTGAATTAAAGAGTTTACATTTGTCAAATAAAAAAAAAGTGCAGAAATTACATATATATATATAAAGCTTTAAAGTAAACCAGAGCATTGTTTTTGTCAATTCAGTTTTCTCTGTGGTTAAAAGCTCTGTCTTGTAGTTTGGCAGGGTAAATCCTTAATCACTTGGGCAGTCTTCTGAGGTAACCCCTTAGAATCATAGAATCAGCTGGGTTGGAAGGGATGTCTGAGATCATCAAGTCCAACCCTTGATCCACTACCACTGTGGTTACTAGACCATGGCACCCAGTGCCACATCCAGTCTCATCTTAAAAACCTCCAGGGACAGTAAATCCACCACCTTGTAAAAGTAGTGGATGGTTTTAATGTAAAACAGTCTTTGTAGCATATCTGGAGCTGCTCTGGCATATTAGTGGTCATGATGTTCTCTGCTGGTTCATCATAAAATACCTAGGCATTTTCTGCTTGCCGTTTAATGGATTTCATACAGGGAGGATAACATTGAGACATTTATTTTATGAAGCAGCCATATATCATTAGTTTTGCTGTGTTTGGCAAACTGTTCTCAGATATAAAAAGCTGAAAATATTGAAAGATAATTGGTAATTTCCCATGTTCCTTAAATAGCCTAGCCAGAAAGTCACCCAAAATTTCTGCAAAATTTCTGGGGCTGGTAAAATACACAAATATTTCTTTCATTGTGCTATGCATGAAAATATAATTAACTGAAATACAAAAGAAAAAATACATATTTAAATGAGATATCTTTTTTCTACACCACCATTTCTAAGGTTATATATATGCTTGATGAGAGATGAAAGTGCAATGTAGTGTCACATAAGGCTTATAGACTGCCACATTTTTGCTGTATTTGTACAGATTTGCAATTAAGTCAACAGGGTCAGGAAGCACTGCCACAGATGCTGATGGGGAGAGGCAAGATGGAGCAAGGGAGGGAAGGATCTGTGATGGTTGAAGCTGGGTAAGGAGGAAGGATTATGACAGTCTGGGAAAGGCAAGTGAGAAGGCAGTGACAGAGGCTGTAATGGGAGAAGGAAAGAGATGGAGGAGGACTTAGAAAGGAGTGTAATAATGTGTGTGGGGTGTCAGGAAATGAAGCAAGAACAGATGGGAAAATGTAAATGAGAGAGAGAAGACAGTAGCACCAGTCAGGCTCAGCTGCAGAAAGATTGAAACTGACACCTATGTTTAATATAATCCTGTATTTAACTCTTGCTTCCAGAACAGGGGTATCTGGAATATGAGTTATGGAATGATTTGGAATGTGTCCTTCTATGTGGTAATTAACACACCTTCTGCAGCAGCTGGTTTGAGCCCTCCAGCCCAGACAGAATGAGCTATGCAAATCAGTGAGAAATGAAGGAACTACTCCTCCTCTCTGTCTGTCTCACACCCTCTCTCTGGATCATCTAGCAGAAGAACTGTCATCCAGTTGGGGGCTTCAGCATCTTGCCAAGAATACCTAGGAAGCAGAAGGGCATCGGAACCATAAATCTAAAAGTCTTGCAAAACAAAATCTGTGCTGATATACATAAAATTGATACTCTGCACAGAGCTCGATAAACTGAAATTCACCATTTTTTCTCCTGCTAAAGAAAGTACATATTACTTAAAAAATTCTGGAGAAAGGATGTCATAATTTATTAAATTCTTTCAGATAAATGCCTAATGGACCCTATTGACTTAATCACTATTCTCATTCCATTGTATTTTTTTCACAGGTAATTTATGTATACATTGGAAAAACAGTAAACTTTGTACATGATCTTCATTTTAGAGTGTTGTTATAGCTTGATTCTCCTCATGGAAAACTTTTAGACCACTGAAGTTGTTTTCAGTACAGTCAAAACTGGCTTAATGAGCACATTTTTCTCTTTACTAAAAGGTTATAGTTCTTTGACACCAGTGTCAAAAGTTGCATGAGGTACAGTGTCTTAAAATACACAACATGCCTATCTCTCAAACTGGTATAACAGAAATACTGTGCTTGTTCAAAGCAATTATACAAAGTGAATCTTGCCCTGTTTTGAACTTTGAGTCAAAGGACATAAATATTTTGAAAGGAGGTATTGGCTTACAAATGTGACTCCAGCTGAGACTTTAAACATCAAAGAGACATGTTGATGGAGATCAGTAAGAATTTGTAAAGCCATATGACTTGGAACATGTCAGCCAGAGATGAAAAAGAGACTGAAGTCCTGTGATCTTTACTTTCCCATAGTAAGTTGCCTTTTCCTGGGGATGCTCAATTGTTATTCATGACAAAATAGTACCATAAATGTTCATCTTCATATTTGTATTATATAAAATTATGGTCAGAGAGAGACGAGTAACAGACAATTTTTTTCTTATTATGTAAGGTTTAGAAAAAACTATTTATCTCTTTTCAACCATCAACAAAATTTCCAAGGTGCTGCAATTATTAGGCATTGGAGTAGCCCTTATTGGGACAGCAAGGTCAGGTAAAAGGTAGTGTGAAATAAGCAGTTTCATGAGGAGACACAATTCAGTCTTTCACTGGATGGTACTAGCAGTAACTACTCTGTGCTCTTTCTGGGAAAAGAACCTTCCAGAGTGTCTTTATCTTAACTCTTGTATGTGCTTACAAAGGATTTGAGATTTTTTTGTTGCTGTTTAGAGTAATAAATCTTGATAGCACCCCACCTCTAACTCATGTTTGTTCTATATGATGTATAATTACATGTTACTTACTGGCAAAAAAGCAAATGTAGAAAGACATTGCATCATATTCTGATGTCATCTATTGGTGCCTGTATGAAAGAGGAGGTAACAGAAAAGGAAACTCCTCTTTTCCATTACATGCAGTTCATTCCACTTGTAATTGAACTCGGCAGTGAGTAGTTCTATAATTCACTTTTAGGCTTTTAAGGTAAATTATTCCTCATATTAATTGATAAAAGAGCTTGTACTCCTTTTTTTTTCCTAGGAAAAGATTGCATCATTTTATCTTTTGCCTTAAAAATTGCCAGACCTGGACCTTTACTTCAGCATGGCTTATGTCTGCAATACAGCCATTCCAGTGGTACCAGAGTCAGTCTTCTCAAAATACAGAAATGCATCATGCTAGGAAACCTATGGTAAGGCTCAATCTGATTTCTTCACTGAGGAAATCTAAGCAACTAAGCTCGTGAACATGCCTCTGTGCCAACTGAGCTTCACAGTAGGATTTTCTGAGCAATGTCTTTTTAACTCCCTTGTATTCTTTCAAAAGTGAAAGTAGCGTTCTATACCATCTTCTTCACAGGTCTCAATCTGAATTTTCAAATGTGAGTGTGCAAAAGCTAAAAAACCCTAAACGGATTGTTAATTTAAATGATTCTAAAATTCTACCTATAGTAATTTCAGAGAGAAAAAAAAAAGAAAAGGAAGTATTTCAGATTATTCTTGTCATTGTTTTTTTCTTGAAAGCTTCAAATTCTGATTTAATCATCTACTGGTTTCCTAATTCTTGGGCAATTTCTCTGCCTACATTTGTAAAGAAAAGAGCACATATGTAAATTCCTATTCAGGAAAACATAGGTTTTGTTCCATTTAAGTTCCAAATGCTTTGAAAAGAAGAGGTTTCAGCTTCTTGACAGGCCTTCTCCCAGCTGTCAGAGAGAGTTTCTAATTTAGGTCAGATGGGTAGATAGTCCAAATATGTATCTCAGGTTGGCAACCTCCTTCTTCGGTTCTGAAGGCAGTGTGAAAACTGTCACCCTCACTTTCTAAATCTTTCTTTACCATTTGGAAACCTAGTGGATCACCACAGGGAAACCATTTGGATCTTACAGTGCAATGAGAATTGGGAGGGGAAAAAAGCTATACTGTACATACTCCTGTGTAAGAATGATTAAACCTTAGCCATACTGAGTCAATGCCTTAACATTTGCTGTTAATCCATTGTCAACAATATTTTCCTCAGACTAGTTAGACTTCAAAAAGTTTTGCATAGTTTGGTTCTTGTATCAACCATGGTTACTGATGAGCAACATAAATTAGCCTCATATCCTTTATGATGATATTTGCTCACTATGGAATGAATGAGGGTGAAAAGAATTCTCCAGTGTGCTTCAGCTTCCAACCTGGTCTGAAAGCTAAGCACTGAAAGTCCAAAAGGCAGATCCAGAATACTGAGGTCTTCTGCCTCTATTTTAAATTTTGGTTTATTTCTAATACTTCCCCTTTAACTCTTTTTTCCATTTTTAGGTTTTGGTCCACCATGCCGGAAGCCATATATTGGACAAGGATGCAGAATCAGAAAGATACATTGAGAATAGCACTCCCATGCAAGCACTCCACAAGAACTTCTCTGGAATACGTTTCTGTACAGCATGCATAGCCTGGTCTTGTAGAAACAGCTGTTTCTATGAGTCTTGTTTATTATTGATAGCAGCCACCATAGTCAGGTGATACATATTCACTTTATAATTACTGATTTGTCCTTCTCTCGCTTTGCAGTAAGGCTTCATTGTTATGGTCATGGGAGGAAAAAAGTTTCTTATGAGAGATGGTGTTACAGTTTTTGAGGCTAGATTTTTTCCTAGTATCTGACAAATTCTGTACACAAAAATTTGCAGAATTGGAAGAGCTAACTGGGAAAGATTTAAAATAGAGCTTCATAAGCATAGATTAAACAGAACTTAGAAATCAGTGAATCTACTGAACTCTCTGACGCCTGAGAAGTTTCACACAATGTGCTTCCTTCTAATATAATTTATGTTCCTTTAAGAATACTTCTCCTACTTGCATTAATTACCTCCTTTCGCAGTCATTTAATTTCCTTCAGTCTTCACTACATTCAGTGAAAATGGAAAAAAAGACTATTTGTTAGTGTTTCTTCCTCCTTCTTTGTTCTAATGTTTTGCTCATCCATTTTCATCTGGGAACTGAAAGATAAAGAGATTACAAAATATTAATCTGGGAGTGTTCTCCATCTGACCATGTATTACTCTGAATATTCTTCTTCCTCTGCCTTGTGTTTTAGTTATCAAATTACACTTTTCCTCTTTCAGCTAATGTTTGCAGTTTGTTACTGATATCTACTGGCACAGCTAGGACTCTGGGGTTTATTTTTACAGGTGGAATGTACAACTTTAGGGATTAACTGCCTTAATCAAAGTACTTGTCCCTTTCTCCCTCTATTACCCCTCTTTCTCACGTAATTTTGTTTGATTGGAGAATTGATTTTTAGCACTATATGTGAGATCTCCCTGCTTTCTGTCTTCCATCTTGACATTTACGCAGATCCGAAACTAAATTTTGGCTTCTACTCAAGCTATTCCCTGTGATTTCCTTCCTGCCTCTGTTTCTTGCTTTTGTTTTGTATAAGGAAGTCTTCTGTTGGTGTGTGTACAAACACCTCTCTTTCTGTAGTCTTTGCAAATGCCTATTCCCATTTCTTTAGCTGAGATCTCCTGTAGTACGTGCCTACTGATGAGTTCCACCTCACTTTCATCCAACACATTTATTGTTTTCTTTTATTACTGTACGCTTGGGTGTAGACATTTTATAATAAAATCCCAGTGCACCATTTCTTAGGCTGTATTATGCTTGGGTTTTGTCTGATTCCCCCTCTGTCACAGTCCATGAGAAACTATCTACCAAGGAAAATTGCTGCTGAGTGTGGTTAAAATGCTAGGATCAGGTCTCTTAGTGACAGCTTCAAAACTGGGATCACACTGGGTTCCAACCTCTTTTGTTTAAGGAAACAATTCTGCCTTACTTGTTCTTTCCTATGTATGCTGAACCACCAAGCCATGGTAATTTAGATTCCTTCTATAGCATATATTACTTGGTTCCCTTATTTTTCATTGGGGTTTTCTCTATTTACATACAAGTACAATGCACATGTCCAGTGGTTTTTTATTGCTGGGTTGAAAAAAAAGGGAGAAGAGAACATAATCATGTTTCTCTGAATTAGAATAATATCCTCCCCAGCTATCCTGAGTAGGAAATACTTTCCTAGTTCCTTATTTCCAATACTTTTTTAACTCCTTCATTTGACTGTGCATTTTTCCTCCCATTCCCCAGCTCTTAACTTTAACAGATGAATTTTTTTTCTACTTCCACCTCAATGACCTGTGTCAACTCAGCTTCCCTTAATTTTACACCTCATTTATACAAAATTCATGTATTTCAAGCTAAGTTATTTTATCTTCTGATCTGGCTCTAGCCTCATGATGATAACACCTGTTTAATGTCCCCTTTTTTAAGGGGGCGTCTGGTAGCCTCAAACCTAGCCAAACCTGTGTGATGAGAATCTGGGGGGAGAAGCTCCTCCTCCTCATCAGCACACCACAGTGTAGGTCGTGCCATATACTAGTTGAATTGTAATGGTGTTAAAATATTAAACTTATCATAGGATGTATCTGAAAATCCAGCTAGCTAGCGGTAGCTGGTGAAATGGGGATTTTACATCCAGTTTGAGTCTGCTCTTCTGCTAAGGTCTTCATGCTGAAGGCAGTTCAGCTTCACAAAGAAACTGAAACTTAATAAATCTTTGTTTCCTGTCAACAGAGAAAGAGTTCTGGTACAAGGTAAGCTCTAGCTAAAAGATTCTCCTTTTGCATCTAAAGTTAGCTCCTGAAAGGAGTTGCTGCTGCAGAATAGTTCTTTGCTGCTTGTTGTTTTCTAAATATGGTGTCCTTACACAACATTAAGTAAGGCTGTCAAATGAGAAATTTTTATATGGGGAAGTACGGATTGATAGCTGTTTATTTTTGTTTCAAGTGGTAGTATAGAACTGCCTCTACAGTGCATGTACATTCCCAAATACCAGTTTATAAACTGTGCAGAAGTGTTATAATTGTTGCTTAATTTTTCACTGCTCATTAAATCCAAAACATGCTTACACATGCACAAGCACGTTTCCAACACTTCCAAGTAGATTCATGGGGCATATTTGTGTATCAAGGGTAAAACACGGTGTCATAGGCTGAAAAATGTAGATCTTCAGAGGTACAGCAATGATTTATGAATTCTCATTCATGAGAATGTAGGTAGTACAAAGAATTTGGGTTTTACTCTTGCAACAAAAAAACCCTTTTGTGTTCGGTTGTTGTTTGTTTCCGTGTAATAATGCCATACTAGGTATGTCAAGCATCTTGTAAAAATACCCCAAAATTTTGACATATGTTTTTCTTTCTCTTTTGTGGTGTGTGTATGCATGTTTCATTGGTTCTTCAAAGCTGAAAGCACCAGTTTAATTAAGGCTTGGTTCAAGTCATGACTGACATTGAAAGACATCCGTTTAGACTTCTTGTCCATGGTAATGAAAAAGTCACTACAGGCATTAGGAAAGGGTAGCATCTTTAAATCCTCCTATATTTAAGCTACATAAATGTTTACACTTATTCCTAGTATTTTCAGTAACTCAGAGGTAATAACATGATTGCTGACAATTTATTAACCAGACAGAGTAAGTTAACAGGTATCTAAGATAAACACATCCAACCCCAGCCTTTCTATGATTCCTGAGTGTCATTGCTACTTCTTGGAGTTTCAAACACCAAAGTGTGCTTTCACATGTCATTACCGGTGGTGTGTGAACCACAGTTGCAGTAAGAGTGAAAGGATGGATGGACAAGGCATCAGGAAGTCATTCTTTGATTTTTGCACTTGCCTATCTGTTTAGCTGTGGTCTTCCTCTGCTCAACATTTTTACTTAAATACAAGGAAAAGGATAAAGATGACTGTTCTCTAACAACATTGGGAGGAGTGGAGGAAAATTTTAAATTTTTTTGATAAAGAGAATATTTCAATAATCTTAATTTTTAATTTTAAGAAACTTCAGGTGTTCCATTATGAGATGTTTTTATTAACAATAAAAGCGAAGTAGCTTTAATGGGAATATTCTGCTGTGAATGTAAAGACAAAATATTTTCAAGAACTTTCCTTCCAACCACAAACTCTCGTTCTTATATCTCTGCACCCAAAGCATGTGACTTCTGTAGCTGAACATGAATGTGCAGCTACATTGTCTTTGAACAATTTGTTTAACTTCAGGCTACAGTGCTCAAAAGCCAGGAGCTGCCAGCTCTGTGTAGCTGGGAACTCTGATTTCAAATTCGAAGGTCCTGGGTGCACACAAACATTCCCCAGTTGAATCTGGGGAAAATACATGAACTAATATAGCTAACTTTGTGCAATTTTTCTCAGCAGTCTTTACTGTGTTCAGCTGAGCCTGAGTAGTGGCCTCGAATTTTGGGCTAGCACTGAATGTATTTTGTACCAGAGTAAGTCGTCCTGATTCTCAGTGAAAAAAATCAGGGCTCACTTGTTTATTATCAGATTTATTTATATAGGATAAATTTGTATATTCTTTTACATTACTATAATTTGTTTGGATTTAAATACTAATATGGTTTTCTGGATTTTAAGATAAATTATGTGCTCTGTGATACAATAGATACATTGGAGATCTGTCTTCTTTTCTCATACCAAGAATTTTCATGTGATTTCATTTATGTTTAGTATTACACTGTATGGACATAAACACAATGTTCCAATTTAGCATAAACAATCGAGGCCTTCACTTATGAAGAACTGTGAGAAAGTCTGACAAGAGAGGTTCAAGGGAAAGTGCATAAAATCAGCCCTGGAATCTCCCAGCATATCTAAACTTGTCAGTAATTAAATTCAGAAACTGCTGGAATCCTTTAGAAGTTGAGTAGCTGGGGGAATATTTAATTTTTCTCCCTTAGTAGATTGATTACTGTGGTGTTTCTGTTACATGTGAAGAAATCAACTCCTATGTAAACCAGCCAAAATGCTCCAGGGCTTCTTTGGAAAGAAACTTTTAGTCTTCTTAATATGTGGTTTAAAAGATAGTGAGAGAGAGACTATTTGATGGCATAATGTTTAGATTTTGGCATTGTAAATGGGAAGTCAGGTATCTGAATTTTTCCTTGCAGGGTGATGACAAGGAAATCTTAGTTGTTAAATACCTTTCACAGTTATGCTCACATGAGGTTGAGCCTGTGTTTCTCATTTCAGCTCAAGAGGCAGGAAAGAGCCAAATATCACTTAGTAACAGAAGACAGAAGGCAAAGAGCAGAAAGTTGCTAATGCAGGTGAACTCACATCTAAAGGTAACTGGAAAGAAAGCTGTGTTCCTCATCTGGGTTATCAACAGCAGCTTTTCCTGAGACCAGTTCTGGTCAGCAATAATGTCTGAAAGAGAGTAAGATCTTTGTTTTTCCTTTTGTGTAATCTATCATAATTACATACATAAATTTATTTCAGAAAGCTTTTCCTGAAGTCTCATTCTGGTTTTGATAGAATTCAACTGGAATTAATTTTAATGTAAACTACTGGATATTAAAATCAAGCCTCTTCTGAACTTTGTCTTTTTCTCTAATTCTCTTTGTAATAGTCACTCCTTTTTTTCTTTCTTGAATACAAAATACATTTTAAAGTCAGTGCAAACTGTTCTTGTCAATTTTTAATTTTAACTTTTAATTTTTAGAATATAAGTAGACCTGACTTTACAGAATTAATACTTTAAATTGGCTGTAAAGGAAAAATATTTTTGAACTCCAGACTCACTGACTGAATTCTAGCATCATGTTTTACCAAGGTATGAAAAAACATTATTATAAAAGACTATTAAGCAAATGAGCAAGAGAGGTGGGGAAAGTAAGAAATGTGAAGTGTCTGATCACAATTAAAGTACATATACATATAGCTGGTATTTTGCATAAAAGCTGTTGACTGTATTTTGATGTTTTTACTTATTTTATGAGAACTCCAGTTTGAAGATGAGAGATTTCGGGAGGATTTATCAGAAGACTTCTACTGTTTCCATCATTAAACTCTAGTGATTCTGAACTGTAAAACTTTAAGAGCTAAAAAGTAAAGTCGTTGCAGTCATAATTGTTACCATCTCGTAGAGGTTTGCTGCTAATTTTTCAGTGTTTAATGTTCTACTCTTAAACCTCAGTTCCTGGAATCAGTTGAATAAATGAATTAAGATTCCTATGATAAAACTAAAAAGGAAAACTCAGATTTCCATAACTATGGAAAGAATCAAACAAACGAGCTCCACTGGTATAGAAACAAGAGTGAACAATCAAACATTTTGACAACTGTAGTATTTTAAAATTTAATGCAATATATTATTTAGGGGAATATGTACTTCAGTGAACCAAATAAAAAAGGAAATGTCAATTGAGGCTTTTTTTCCCCTTTCCCTCTTTTTTTCTTGGCTTTTGATGTACTTTTACACTTCTGTTCAGAGCCAGAGCTTTGCAATTTTGCTATCCTACTAG
Source organism: Manacus vitellinus (assembly GCF_001715985.3). Classification (NCBI taxonomy): domain Eukaryota; kingdom Metazoa; phylum Chordata; class Aves; order Passeriformes; family Pipridae; genus Manacus; species Manacus vitellinus. The sequence continues at coordinate 352,883 of NW_021940863.1, forward strand.
AGCAGCCAGTTTCAGTTATTTCTTGCAGTGATTCTGGAGGAAGGAATGTGCAGGAATGGGGAACATTATTCTAAAAGCACAGCAAAGAAGAAGAGAACAGCCTGTATTTAGCTTTTTTTTCCTGTATACTAAGTTTGGACACAAGTCTCCTGTGACAAAGGGCTTTATATATTTTAGCTGCCAATTCCAAAAGGAAATTGTGTATTATGCAATCAATGGAATTTCACAGTAGATATCTCTACATAAATGAAGCTCTTTTGAATTATGACAGTATGCTAGGAGATACCTTCTTTTAAAGACAAAATATGCTGTTGCAGTTTTCCTGACTGTTCAGATCCCTCATTTTTTATTGATGTGTTCTTCTGATCTGGGGTGGATACTAATAAAAGATGTTGATCAAACTTCCACACTGCTGCCCTGTGTTGGGGTGCAGCATGAGCCATGGGTTATGGGCAGGGCAAGGTAGGTGCCTGACTGCACCCAGACAGAGTAGGTACCCACAGATTTCCAGAACTGGCCCGCCCCTGGCTGAGTGTGGTCCTGCCATGCCCAACAAGCCAAGCCAAGAAGGATTGGGGTTGAGGACAAGGGAGAACTCAGGGCCAGTAATCACCAGGTGAGGTCACCGTGACAAGATGGGTCCCTGGGTGCACTGGGCAGGCAGCCTTCTTATCAGAGGCAGGAGCCCTCAGCAGTGGGATATGTGACTGGGCGCAGACATGGCTATAACGCAACTGCAACATAGCTCAGGTGGAGGCGAAGGGCAACACTCACAGCTAAAAGCAGTTCCCAGGGAAGGAGAGGCGGTGTCTGCTAGGGCTTCCTCTAGTTTTCTTCACATCAGCTTTCAAAGTCAGCAGATGTGCTGTTTCTAAGCTGGCCTGAGCCCAGGCAGCCAAAGCCCCAGGAGCAGGGCGATGCATTTTAAGCTCTGTCGTTGCCTGCTTGCATGGCACCATAAAAACAGAGTTCATATCAACAAAATACCAGTAGCAGGTCAAAACGCAGTTGTCTCTAGCTCTGTTTGCTATATCTACTGATAGATATCTACTGCTAAGAATATAAGAACAGGACAAGCATAAAGTGGTCTTTCTCCAGGGACTTGTTTTATCTTCCTTGACCTCATAGAAAATTTTGGTATTACCAGAGTTTATTAATATTTTGACCTGTTTTATCACAAATGCAGATTTCTGACATCCTTGCCTCAATCCTAGAGCATTTTATATCAAAATCTCTCTGATCTCCTGATGCTCTCCAAAGACATTTTTTTGGCTGATGCTGGTCTCTGGGGAGACCTCTCAGATAAAACTGTCTATTACCAACTTCCAGGTTGGCTGACAGAGGCGGTGGGGGAAAAGGGACTTTTGCTCCTTGAATATCCTGAAAAAGAAATGAGCTAGATGTGGTTTCTGGACATAGTAGTTCTTCAGGGGTTTCCCTTGCATGAACTTGACTAATATTTTCTTCAAACAAGGCAAACTCTGGGTCCACAAATTTTTTGGTCAAAGAATTACAATAGTTAACAACACCTAAGTGAATATATATATATATATAAGTGAATATTCCGGTGGTTAACAACTACCTTTGTCTTGAAGTCTGCTTCTTCAAGACTTTTCAATGAAATTTAGTTCTTAAGTTAAAAGAAAAGAGGAATGGTTGATCTCTATGTGCCTTCTTCCTGCAGCATATGGTTTTAGAGACCCTTATCTTAATTCCCCAGGATTGCCACTGAGCCAGATGAGAATTTTACTCCATTTAGCCATCACCTCTATTGAAGCCCTTTCACATTACTAATTATCTTTTTCATGCATTTATTCCAGTAATTCTGTGTCCTTTTTAAATCAAGGAGACAGAATTACACAGCTTGATATATAGGGAACCCTGATCCCTTACAGTGGAATGTTTTGTTCTCAATTTTATTCTTAATAATCATTAACACTTCATCAGTTGCAAACCCATGATCTTTCTTCTGAATGCTAGCAGTCAGCTCTGAGACCATGATTCTGTATATCACTTAAGTCTTGTTCTTCCCCTTGTGCTCTTCTTTACACTCATCTCTACTGAACTACCTGTCTTTTCTTTGTACAGTGTGCAAAGAACCTCTGCATTTTTCACCGTCATTCTCTCCTGTTCCTGCTCAGTATCCGTTTGTATTGTCAGCAGACATTTTTTACTTGTTGCTCATGTCCTTTCCAGGTTGATTATCACTGTATGGAGTAATGCCAACATAAGATTTTCTTTACGTTAATGATCTTGTTCTTTTCTATTTTTATTCCACTTTCTGTTTCCTGACTTTTAATGAGGTATTTGCCATGCAATGCCACAACTAATGAGTTTCCTGAAAAGGTACTGAAGTGGTACTTTTAAAATAGCACACTTTTGGAAATACAGGCAGTTTATATCAGCTGGATGTACTTGTTGACCCTGTAAATTACTCTCATAAGTTTACTAGGCGGAGCCACGTGAAAACTCTTATTTTTTTTCCAAATATATAATCTTTATCCATGTGTCCACTAATTCTGGTTTTTATTTTAGTTTCTATTAAATTTCCCAGCATAGATATGACCAGAGTTAGAAGCCTGTAGTTCCCTTGCAAAATCTCTTAAAAAATTGACTTCCCATTTGCCACCTCTCAGTCCTTAGATGAAAGGACTAATAAAAGAGAGATTGCAAACTAAAACTTTTTCTTTCCGGCTGTTTGCTCATGTTCCTTTATCATTTTGGGGTGAACGTTGTCTTAATTCTGGTCATTTCTTACTGTTTATTTTTTGGTTTATGCCATTTTATCTTCTTTTACTGTCCTTATTCAAAGTACATCCTGTGAGCCGCTTACAAAAAGTGGTGGTCTCTCCATTTGTTTCCACAATCAGGCATTCTTTTGGTTCTCTTTGAGATTCATTTGGCTAACTATCTTGTCAGCTGGCAAAAACTGTCTACTTTCTAATTAGATCAAGGAAAAAGTCTTTGAAATTTCTCTTCCATGTTATGGTCTGACACAAAATCACAGAATGGCTGATGCTGCAATACAAGTTGCTGCTCAGTAGTCTAAAGTTTGTGTTTAACCTTTTGTGCAATCTGTACAAAACATTAAGATTGCTGTTGCACTTTATACAATCAGGTAATATGAGAGTTCAATAATTTCACTTGTGGCAACCATGCTGGAAGGCAATAAATTTTCATTAATAATAGTATTATCATGCCTGATGCCTAATTACATCATAAGAAGAGACTGTGTTATTTTGCAGTTATATCAATAATGGTTGTTCATACAATGCACAAATGTACAGATTAGGAAGTTGTAGAATTGTTGATCAGAAAGGCAACATTCTGACTCTAAAAAGCACTGGGTAAAGTATCAACAACTGGTAGGGAAAACAGAATAATTAATTGGTCATTTCCTTACTGTATTTTGCACTAAATCAGTGAGTGGTATTCTGTCCTTTTCTGTCTGGAACATAAAAAAAATAAATATTATTATATACCCCCTTGGCTATCTCAGATCCTCCTGTGGTTACAAACAAGTCTTTTAACAGGATCCACATCAGAATGGAAGTGAAACTAGCTTGTGCCTAAGTGTGCTGCTGAATTGTCAAAATTGCTGTAGTCTAGGGGTACTCAAACATACCCAGTTTGTGTAGCATCACACAAATGTTGCTATTGCCTGTACAGGCATGAGTGACAGTCATTTCTGGCTTTATATGTGCACTCCAGGAGGAATTTCCAGTTTGCTGACTTTTTTGTTATGGCATAACACACTCTTAGTGACAGGTATACGGAGCTGGGGACTCTCAATTGCAGGCATTAATTTCTAACTTTTTGTTCTCATTATTTTTATTTTTTGATATTTTTTATAAAGGCCAAAGGTTTTTAATTTTTAGTATTTTTGGAGACTGTATTCAAATTTGTTGTTTTCTACCCTTTTTAATGACCTGGACTTAATTTACAAAAAGAAAACTCTATCAAAAGATATGAGCAGCAAAACTCTAAAGGGTAAAATAATAACAATCCAGTTGTTATACTGGATGGATTGGGGTCTGATTCTTCCTGCCACCTTAAGTTTATTAATAGCAAGTGTGTCCCATTAATAGCTGCAAAAATTGCTGGGTTAGTTAGCTTTGAAGGGATGATGATGTCAGATTTTAAAACAGATGCAACAGAAAGAGCAGTGCTTCGTTCTTCGCATTCCTTGTCATCATATCCATCTCCAATCTGGAGGGCTAGCAGGGCTAATTATCTGCTGTTTTCATTAGAGCTGGTATGTAGCTGGCAGAGGAATGGAAAAAAAATTAACTTTCTGGTTTGCTTTCTTGATTTGTATCGCCCCTCCCCCTGCAATATTCTCCCCTAATTTTTCCCTGAGACACTGACATCTTGTTGTTTCTAATCTTCATTGAGCTCTCACATAATTCTTGAGATTATCAAATGTTTGGTTATATTCAGTCTTAATTATGCAAATATAGGATTGCATGGAAATGGAATATGACTCTCTGGCACTTGTAGGGCTTTCCTGCAAAAGAGTGTCTGCAAGTTTTGGACTGCTAGTTGACAGTCTGGGTAGTGAAATACATCATATCCTGTTAGTAATAAATTGAATTTGTAAAATATATTTTGTAAGTATTATTTACATTACATTTACAGCAATATTTGAAAAATTAAAATAATTTGGAAGTAAGAAAATTTAGGAACAAGTCTCTATTCAGTATAGACTTTATTCCTGCAAATATATGATAAAATAGGTGTTTGAATTATTAATCACTTGGTTTCTTCCCCTCTGATTTCTGCCTCAGTGCATGAGATGGTGAGGAAATGACCATATTTTTTCTCCTTTATCACTAGCCCTCAGTGTTCAATGCCCTTTGTTTGCTGTACATTCAGAGCCAAGCCTGTTCTGAGTAAACAATTATTAATTTCTGTGTGGGCTCTGCTGCTGATAATAAATTTCTTGTGTACTTCGCAAGTGTTATTTAAGTTACTGTCTCATGACCTTTGGGAGGTTGAGGTATGTGACTGCTGCTTCAAAGGTAGAGTATTAGGCAGTTAAGATTATATATCTGTGTATATATGTACATATATCCAGGCAATCTTCATGGCTGCTCTGAATGCAGCTAGAGTTCATTAGAGAGTTCATGCTGGTTGCGGAGGCAGCTCACTGAGGGTCTGAGGGAGCTGCCATGCTTGCTCAGTACCCTGCAGCCTCGGCTTTATGGACCTTGATGTGGGAAAGGTCTGTGCAAATGATTGTTAAATGCCCTGTACATCCCTACCCCCGTCAGAACCAAGGCTTAAGTGGACAGGAGTAGGTATAAATACCATCCTGAGTGCAAAAACTTAGATTGCTTTGTGTCAGAAGTTTGCAGTGTGGACTAAGGCACAGGGCTATTGGAGTGGTGGAATATGGAGGCAAAGAGAGAAAATAACAACAACAACAAACCACCCAAGGGAAAAGACAAAGGAAAAAAATGCAGATGCACAGATGGCCATGCACAGCCAGGCCCTTGGAGCAGTCCCCTGAGAGAGGTCCCCCCTGCGGAGAGTTTGTTGTCTGGAAGGATTGGACCTGTGATCAGGGAGACTATCTCTAGCTCTTTGATTTTTCTGGTGTTGAAGGAAGCAGGATATTGCACATTCCTGTGCTGTATCTGGTCTGCATCAAAGACACCTGACCCTCACCCACAGATCTTCCTTTTGAAGGGGCAGTTTTCAGACTCTTGGTATTGTTTTAGCTGGTCTGACAGAAATGCTTAGGTTTGAAAGACTAACATGTTTAGTCATGCTCACACCAACCTTAGATATATACAGAAAATATTCAGCACTCCTCACAACTGGATTTTGATGGACTCAAGTAGCATTCAAAATAATTTTAGGATGCAGTTACACTTACAGTGCTTTCTAGACTTTTTCTTCCCCTACTCCCCACCCCCATCAAATTCACTCATAGAGAAACATGCTTACCTGGCAAAGCTAGAGCCTCTAGAGAGACAGCACAGATCTTATGTCACTTCTGATAATGGAAAAAGAGTTTCTTGCTGCTGGTGTGAATAGTCACCAGAGGTGGGAAATCTGCACAATTTGAGGTTACTGAATTACTGGACTTGTCACTCAGGGTTCGGCAGCAGACCTTTCTCTGGTGGTGCCCGGCTCTGTCTAATTTCTCCCAGCTTCATAATTTCCTAGCCCAAGCCCTTTTACTCCTTCCCTGCTCTGTCTCTGCTTTTCAATCAGGATAATGAGAGGTGCATCCATGCCAATGTTTTCATTTGGATCAGGAAAGAACTTTTCAGGTCACTCTCCCATGCATCTCCTATTACTGTGGTTTCTTTGCACTACAGATATGTTTGGAGTACACAAATTAGATTTCTTCTGGAGGACAATAAAATGGCTCATGTGCTCCAAGTACCTAATGTACCAGTGTGCATTCAGTCAACAGGACTAGGCCAGAGACAATACAAAGAATTATCTCCTTCCTATGCAGAAGACCTTCCTTCTTTTTCTGTTCTGCCACGCTATTTGCTAGCTCCTCGTTCTGTTCTCCTTATTACAGTATATTTTGTAGTTCCTGTCTTCTGGCATTATTATCTTCATGCCTTCCCTCAAAATTAGAACTTCCACCATTGTGTTCATATTGATTATAAAGCACAAACCATTGATTCAGTATTAATATATCAGTGGAGTTTGCATCCTGTGAACCTAATACAAAGAAGGACTAGGGTTTGGACTACTGTTAATTGCATATCCAGGCCAACTGAATAAAATAAAAACTCAGAAAAACGATTTTTCTAGTAATGCAAACATGGAAATCTGACTATAAATACATGTAATTTTGATTTTGATATATAGTATCTGCAATTGATGATGCAAGAATTTTCTAAATTGTGAAAAAAGCTTTTAGAAGGGCAACTGATTGGTCCATATGAGTCTGGAGATGTATAGAATTTTTGCTTATGAAATTAATTGAAAAAACCCCCACTCTTCTGTACCTTGTTCAAATACACTTGCATGCTTTAATTTTCACTTCCTTTCTCAGTTTGCATTCTTTTACCCATATTATTTCCTGTTCCTTTTTTTCTCTCTGTCCCTGCAAAGCAGCCTGTTGTTATGCTGTCCTTGGATATGTTCAGACTATGTTTTATTATGATATTCTTTTGAGATTTCATTTGTAACAGAGCATGAATATCAACCTTAAAGCTGTGTCAAGCAAGGAATCTGGTTTCCCATTACCTGATAGTTAGGCAGTTTTACTTTTCTAAACCACGCCAGCTTTGGCAGTCTTAGGAATCCCTTGTAATGCAGAGAAATATAAGTTCTGAAAGACACACCCAGGCACATTTGCTCCAATGTGTACCGTATATAAGGTATGTGTACCCTGTAGATTGTAGTTTTTAGCGAGAGTTATCTCTTAGCAGAAAGCACCTTTGGTTTATTTACTGGTGAGGTTTGAAAATGACATTGTTTCACTGCAGAAAATATCGGTGTAGTTGTATCTGACTGAGAAATTGAGCCTTTTTCTCTAAAAAACTATTTTCCCATGTTTATTTCTAGAGATTAATTACTGTTTTAAGAGGAAGGATACCACGTTCAAGCTTCAAAAGGGTCAAAAAGAGAAAGTGAGATTCATATCATCTTATCTTTGTGCTTTTGGGTTATTTGGGCTTTTAGGGTTTGATCCATCTGTAAAATAAGTGATTTTTATAGTCTCAGGCGAGCATATGAAAGCTTGCATCTCTGTTGTTATGAGGTCAAATTTCTTCTTCTGATTTAAACTATCAATAGAAGTTAAAAAGATGTAGAGATGTTAGCTTTAAAATGTGAGTAAAGATCAGATTCCCATTTACTGGAATGTTGTATTCAGTGATAGCAAAAATTTCAGAAATACCTATATTCTAAACTAGGCTTCTTTGGTTTACTCAGGTGAAACCTGAGGATTTCAGGTTGCCTTTGTTCAAGGCTGTAGACAAAATCCAGCGTTACAATGCCTTTTTTAACAAGAGTGACAATTCAACTTGAGAGACCTCAAAACAGATTCTTAAGACTGAAATTTATAAATAGAACCTAAGACACTACATTTCTGTGGATTCTGTCCCACTCCACAATGTAAAGTACCCTCATACAAATTAGATAGTTCCAACAAAATCAATAAAACTACCGGATGTAATTATTTATTTCCTATATTCCATTCCTTATGTTTGGGTGCATCTCAGCCATATTTGACTAATTTTTTAGCACCAAAGAATGTTGAAGAGGATTTCTTCTGCTTAGACCAAGAAGGAGAAGAAGGAAAGTTCAATCAGAATTTCAATGACCTCTATTTTCCATTCATACCTGTGGTTATTCACTGATTTGAAATTTGTTTATTTTGTGTTGAAAGAGAAAACTCAAGTAGAGAGATTAAATAATAATCTGATCCTAATTCAAGCAGTTTGATTCAGTTATAGTATCTCTGTCTATGGATGGCAGTATGAATGACAATAATAAATATTTTCTCATTTAATTTGCACAAAAATTTCAATTCTCAGACTGTATTTATTTTTTCTACTAATATTGTATTGAGTAAAAAAAGGTGTTAAATTTGTTTAATAAACAATTTTTTTAATGTCATAAGCAATAAACAAAGGAAATATTTTAAAATGCTTTTTTTCTTGGTTTCCTCAGCCTTGAGACTCAGTAACTTTGATTATATGATTTCTTCCTACACTACAGCATCATCTTCATTAAAATTTGAAGCTCAAGCAGTGCAAAATATTGATTTTTTTTTTCTTGTGGGTAGTATACTTCATTTCAATGCAGCTTTAGGGAATTAAATATGGATTTGAAAGAGATGTCCAGCTGCTCATACCATTTGGCAGAAGCTGTCTGGACTCTGAAAGTGAGGGATAAATGCAGACATCTTGAGGCGTTCTAACCTCTTGTTGACTAGACAACTCCATCCATTATAAATCCCCTGGGCCAGATCCTCACTAAGGTAAATTGGCACTGTTTCCTCAGGCTCATTGCTTTGTGCTGATTTACACCAGCTGGGCCTTAGATTATATTCTCATTAAGTGGACAAAAGTAACCAAAGCATGCCTGCTGGATTCAGAATTGAAATACACTTCTGTAAGTACTGTCTTGCTTTAGCAGCCCCACTAATGTAATGGAGGGCCCTGATACCCTCTGTAGACACACTGTCACAGGAGAGAGTGAATTAGGGTAATACACCCACAGCTGTGAACTGTTGTCCATTTGAAGGAGAGGGAACTAGCTGTGCCAAATGAAGCAGAGGAACTATGAGCCATACCAGCTGATCCTGGACCTGCTGTACGGCAGCCCCAATGCCCACACTCTTCTGCTACACACTCTTTCCTGATAATACCCTGGATGCCTTACAAGCAGATTCAGATTTTTCACAGAGCAGTTCCTTTTTTCCCACATGTCCATTGCAGAAGCTGTGGAAAGCTTTTTGCAAGCGAGAATGGTGCTTTCCAAGGTGTTACACTGCATGTGAAGTTTTTGTGTGCCTCTCCCTTGTCTCCCCTAAAACCAACAGAAGTCAGAAGCACTGAACAGAGTGCTATAAATATGGTCTGAGGAGTTCAGCATGTATAACTTGGATAACATTCCCTCTGGAAGGGAGAAAGGGACATTTTGGATACCTGTGACAAGTATAATACAGGGCTTTTTTATAAAGGATCTCAGATTTACTGTTCTTTTAGTGGAGTCTGAAATAAATAGGTTGATTCCTAATCCATATTAAACACTATTAAGTTCCTAGACACAGTCTTGATACCACCAAGGCAGGCTGTCAACTGGATGCAATCTACCTGGAAGAGTTAGAAAGGTGGCTGCTTCCGAAAAGTTTAAAATAAGCTCATTGTCTTCAAAAGCCTTGCTCCTTCTGTGTCCTATACATGGTGCATGTGGAGAGGAATGTGCAGTCTTGACTAGGTTAAAGCCCCGACACCCTCTTCAACTAGGAAATCTTGCTTTTTCTGAGCTTGCAAATTTGGCAAAAAAGGTGGAATCAAATGGTATTATGTTGCTAACACATGTTGCATTTAGCTTGGTTAATGACAGCGTACTTGATGTACATATATGCAAGATCCTATTTAACAATAACATAAAATGAATGAATGCTTTCTCAAGAAAATGCAAAGAAATGTTGCACAAATTGTACAAAAACCTATTAATTAGGAGTTTAAAAGATTTTCATTTCTAGGGGAAAAAAATTACACAGTGTTTATTAATGCTGCCTGATTTTGCTGGCTGATCGCTCAAAACACTACCAGCATGATATGCTTTTTATTTGCTGAGTGGCCATTTTGAGCTTCTCTTTGCTGACTGTATTGAGCTTGGTTTCAAATCTGTCTTAATCCTGCAATGAACCTTTAATAAAGCTGGATTGACTTTAAATCGGTACTTTGAAACATTAATTAAAATAAAACAGGAGAAACTAAAAGATCAAGTGATCCATTGTGGTGGTGGTGGTTTTTACATCAAAGCTCTCTTCTCCACCCCTCTCGAGAAAAAAGCAAGCCTTTGAAGGCTGCAGCTGTATGACTTCCAACATGGTTTTTAAACTGGCCTTAGGTTTTAATTACTTTTACTGTTTTAGGTTGGCATTTTCTATATTTTCAAAGAGTTGTTTGGGGCACTTCTTTTTACTCTTCCCTTCAGAAAAGCAGAGGATAAAACAGGCAAAATTGCGGTGAAAAGTTGACAGGGCATGGCAAGTCCACTCAGCCCAATCTGTTCTCTCTTCCAGGGAGCTCAGTTTCCTGCAAAGACTGGAAATGACCCTGGAAAGTTCTCTGTTTTCTGAACCAAGTTGTAATAGCAAGCATATCCAGTGCTGCACCTCTGGCATTTTTTTTTTCCAAGTGACTCTCCAGCAGTGTCTTTGTTTTCTTTTCTATTACTAGCTAGCAGTGTGTTCTGCAGACAATGCAGCCTGTATAGTAACAGTACTGCACTCCCTGTTGTTCTGCTCCACTGTGCCTTGAGTTTGCAGAAGAACTCACTGATAGCAGAAAGAAATGAGACTTGAAGAGAAATGTTAGCCTCTCTGAGGGCTGATATTTACCTGTTATAGTTATACTTCGGGAACTAGTTCAGGGACACCTGATCCTTGCTGTCAAGGCTGCTATTTCATAAGTGAATGATCTCATCAGTTTTTCTCAAAACAATTGATCTTTAGTCTTGTATTGTTTATCAATTCCTGCACTCCTTTAATATGTGTCAAGTGACTGCAGGAGGTTTCCTGTACTAATTTAAAAAAAACCAAAACAATTAAATGTGTGAAAAACCTATCAACCGTATTAGAGGGAAACCTAATAATCAGTGTCTTAAGCCTTTCCTCAAGTGTCTTTCATCTGCTTGAACTGAAGACTTCAGTATATGCGATAGTATTACTGAAAGGGAAGCAGAAGAAGAGGGGTTGTGTAATTTTCTCCAGTCTCAGTTAGGTAGGAAGTCACAGATCTGTGTTCTAAGGCTGTCACCAGGAAGGTAAGGTAAAGCTGATACAAAATGTGTGACTACAGGCACAGGTAGGGGGGTCCTCTGAGGAGGAGAGTGAAAGATATTAAACTTACGGCTGTTGTATTTGTGTTGCTGAGCTGTGTAACCTGAAGCACTGCAGGAGTTCACTCACTCTCCATCTCCCTCCTCCCAGGGACCAGAGGCCCAGCCTTCAGGAAACTTAGAAGGACAAACTCTCAAGGCCTCTAGTGATTTCTCAGTGTTAATACAATATCATATACCACTGAAGCTAGAAGCAATCATATCAAAACAAGTACCGTTGTAAAGTAGGCATGGATGTGGCCTGTGTTGGAACACATGCAAAATAATATTGCTTTTAGCCAACTTTACGCACTGAAGTAATGACTTAAGAGGAACTGTCAAATGCATCCATCTGGGATGGTCATTTTATACCGGGGAGAATCTGGGGGTGGATAGGAGGTGAGAAATGCTTTAACGTAAAGGCAGACATCGCTGTCACTGGAGTGGATAGGAGTTCTATTGTTTTTTTCTATAAGAGTGAATATTCTGGTTTTGTCCTCTATTATATCTCCGGTCTGGAGCTTCCAGGGGAGGAGGAAGAGGAGAAGGGTTAGACAATAAAATATACATCTATTCATTTTCTTGGTGTAAGTGCAATGCTTTTTCCACTGTATTGCTTTGCACTGGGCTGAGTAGGAGGGACGGAGGTGTCAAAAATAATTATGGAAAAAAGGAAGCAAAAAATTAAAAAAAACCCTTAAATGTTGAGAGCAGCTGCAGACTTAAAAATGTGAGTTCAAAGTGAATTACTTCTTATATAGCAATGTGTTAGCTTCTCTAGTGGGCAAACTGCTCCTCTTGATACAGTCACACAGCATTAGTCATATATGCTCTTGCCAAGCACCAATCTGTTAGGTTTCCTGTTACAGCAGCTAATTGCTTTTTGAGCTAATGCATACAAATATAGTTACTTAGTTAATCTCTCTCTCTCTGCCCCCTCTAACATGTTTGAAGTGTCACCAGCATTATGAAAACTTCCTGAAAATATTTCTGACTTAAGTCTTACAAGTCAAAAAGGGATGATAAGAGGATAGGAGTGTAGCAGCAGAGGGGAAGAATGATGCAAAACGGGATTAAACCCTCTCCACCACCACTTTCTCAGCAGATCAGTGTAAAATAACTGACCCAAAAGGAATTAAGCAGATTTATACCCATGGGAGATGTGATTCATTGCCTCATTTCAGTTTGCTGTATGGCATGATTTTAACTTATTCAGAAGACGTTTTTCAAAAATGCTGTCACAATCCCAGAATCTGTGACAACGAAAGTTATCTGTGACCTGATGAAGGAAAAAACCAAACCCAACCCAACAATCAACCAAACTCACATTCTTTTAATTAAAAAAAAAAAGTAAAAATCACCTTTCATTTTATTTTTGTTTATTTTTTTATACTCTGCATTGAAAAAACATGGATACAGTGATTTCAGCAAATTAGACATAAATCTCCTCTTAATTATTATTTTAGGAAGGTAGGTGGTGAATGATGGGCAGAGAATATGTGGGAAGGAAAAGTTACTTCAAGAACAAAAGTTAGAGAAAAATTAATGGAAGAAGCAATAAGAACAAAAATGGCAAATTAAGTACAACACATATAGAGAGTTCTGTGAGACCTTGCAGTTTTGTTTGGGTGTTTTTTGTTTGAAATTTATGCTTTTACATCTCTTGAGAACTGCTTGCTTTAATGATGAATGCACTATTTTTTACTGGGCATACTCAAAAATCATCTTTTTGACACAGTATTTGCCATCTTATTTTTAGTAATACTTACTTCCAACTTTGTATTTGTGAGTAAAAATCCAGCTGGACATTGGAGCTATATTGCCCTATAACTCCGAGTTACTCACTCAAATGGATATTTTCTTTCCTGAAAAGTCTTGCAACCTAAGGATGAGCCAATATTGTAGTCAGTGTAGACAATAAAGAAACTTAAAAGTTAGGTACTGCTTTCAACGTATTCATGATGCTCAACAGTTTATGATTCTCATCTGAGAATAAACATTTGAGCTACTCAGTACCATTTGAGATTTATAGTGTGGCTACTTCTCTGCTTGCAGCTTCTGATTTGAGTACCTTGAAGCTGTCTCTGAAATGTCTTCCTGGACAGCAGGAACTGAGGTATAAACATTTTCTGAGTGAGAACTCATAGTCTCAGTTGCTCAAAATTGCCTCTAGGCTCAACAGCAGATGGTTCAGCCACCCATGCTGGTTTATTACCAGGTTTCTTTAAAACATAGGCATGTTCTAGGACTCAGTGAAATGGCCAAATCTGGAAGAGTGACTTATTCTTTGTGACTTTACTTGTTCCTAGCAGAGTTATTCATTAGGAACAAAACATGGCATTGAACAAATACCTTTGGCTGGTCCTTAGCACATGGGGCATCAGTGTGGGTCATGGTGAAGAAAAACCAGATATAAAGAAGAAATTTTTTTACAAAGTAGGGTGTGAAACACTAGAACAGGTTGCCCAGCAAGGTGGTAGATGCTTCATCACTGAAAACACTCATGTATCCTGTTGGACAGGGCTCTGAGCAACCTGATCTAGTGGAAGGTGTTCCTGCTCGTTGCAGGGGGGTTGGACTGGGTGATCTTTGTAGGTCCCTTCTAACCCAAAGTACTCTACAATTCTGCGGGTACATGGGTACTGTTGGAGCACTTTACAATCAATTATAATTTCACTAATCATGATAAAGTCTGTTGCTTCTGCATGCTGAAGGCAGATTTTCCTAACAGCTGGACTGATGATAGCCCCTTTGTAAGAACCATTATCACTGAAAACACAGCCAAACAAGTGGAGAAGGTGGTTTAGTCTGATCTAAATCTGAGCAGGTGGGACGCTGGAGCTTTGGACATCCAGTGGCCAAAATAAACAGGCTAGCCTCTATGTTCACTTTCTCTTCATCCGTGAACAAGTTATCTTCTTAAAAGTCTGTATAGTCTGCTTCTAAAGAGGCTTCCTATTTTAAACCATTTGAAATAGTAAATGAAGAAGGCTTTAGGATCTGAATTTTAACATTTGTAAAGTACTTTGATGAACAAAATGCACCTTAAATTACTACACAATAAATTTAGTCCTGGGCTTAAATACTGTCCATGTGACTAAACAGAGATTTTTTTTTATCCACTCCCAATTGTTTTGAGTACCATCTTTGCATTAATCCAGTCCCTTATTTTCAGTGAGAACGGAAATGTTGTTTGATAAGAAAAGACAAATTTATGAATGTTCAACACGTAGTTTTCCACAAGTCCATGAAAAGGAAGTTGACAAAACTAAAATACAATTTATGTCCTCAGCATAGCTTAACAAACTTTGAATCACAGAATCAGAGAATATTCTGAGTTGGAAGGGATCCACAGGATCATCGAGTCCAACTCTTTAAGGAACGGCCCCTATGGAGATCAAACCCACAACCTTGATGTTATTAGTGCCATGCTAAACTGTTTGTATCATTGACTTGGTAGAAAGTGAAAGAACAGTTTTCTTGTTTTCCCTTTTTTTATTTGAAAAATTAATGTTGTTTTAGAACCCAGGTCAGCTTAATATATTCCAGGAATTTTAGATGGAAACAAAATAACATGGACCAGTTACTACTACCATAATTTTCATAACCTCCCAAAATCTGTCAAGTTGAGCAGCTCAAGTCATTAGCGAGCTAACACTTTTCCCATACCCCTCCCATCCACTCACCTAGTTAGTGTCTCTGTTCAGTGAGAAGAAAGTGTAGTGAAAGAAAGAAGACAAGGAGATTAAAGCTGGCCCAATTATCAGTTACCTGAATGGATGTATCTTTTGGATTAGTCCCATGGTGCATATAGTCAAATTTATCACAGCATTTTTCTCCCATGTGTTTGAAAACCTCTATGACCAAAATACTTATTACTGATCGACTCTGTAAAAGCCAGACATGCTGTATGGAGAGCTCTGAAAGCAGAATCACTGGAGTGCAATAAGCAGGAGGGAGTGCAGAACTGTGCCCAGACAGATAAGCACAAATATCTTGGGTTTCCATCAAGAGCCATCTCTGCAAAATTCTTAAGTCAGTCTGATCTGTGCATCACACAAAACCAGTGGAGTAGGTTTGAAAGAAGAAAAAAAAAAGAAGGAAAAAGAAGGGGGAAAAAAAAGACAAAGGAAAAAAAAAGGATTTTTTATTTTCTTTGATTCAGTACCTGTGAGCTTGTACTGTTTTACCCCAGTTCTTCATTCTGTGATCAGGGCCTGAGTATTAAGCTCTTGATCTGAGAATGTCACTATATTTGGCTCTAAATTTGACTACAAGCCATCTTAAAGTGAAACTTCCTAATTGTGTCTGGCCACTTGTGGGTGAAACTCAGCAAACAGCTAATCTGTAGAAGCTACATTGAAACCAAAGGGTAAAGCTTAATAGTATTATTCATTTTCCCTTGAGACTTTGTAGCAAACCTGACCTGTTTTTTACATTCCTACCTTACTCTGCTTTATACCTGGCCTTCTAGATGTTTCTACTGTCTCCATCTCTCATAAGTCTCAAAAATTAAGGGCTATGTTTATCTCCCCTACAAAATGCTCCTGCCTCCTTTGCCTGTTAACTTCAAGAATCTTTGCAGTGTTCTGTAAAACAAAAGGCAGCAAATGAAAATAGTGTGTTTCTTGGTTTTGTTTGTTCATTCTAGCAAACATTTTTCAAATACATGGCACCAATTTAGCAGAGTAACTTTCAAACCATAAAAATGCAGCCTCAGAAACACTTGATGGGAAAGAGAACCAGCTGTCTTAAATAATGTAGATTTTTGTACATCTTGAAGCATTTAATGCAAGTGAATGAGCTGTCAGAAATATGCCTCAGAACTACTTAGCTTTAGTTAAAATCCTTGCCTTCTAATTCTAGTCCTATTTACTTAACAAGAATCTCTTTCTTCCCAGCTGCTGTGAATGCTGTGAATGCTGTTACTTACCGAGATGCTCCAGAGTGTGAATATCCACCAATTACGCAGCATTAGTCAGCCCCTGAGTGGGCACATTGCAGATGATGAAAGCAAACAGGGAAGAACTTGAACCAGGGTACCTCCATTCCCTGGCATTACTCTTTACATGAAGCAGGTAAGACGGGGCTATAATTCTGTACTAGGTTAGTGTCCACGGAAGAGGAATATCAGGCCTTCTCCTGTGCCTCTTTCTCTCATTTCATGTGCAAAATCAAGAGCCCTCTCCTGCTGCCTACATTTGTTTACTAACCACTGATTTTTCAAGATCTTTCCAGAATCAGGAATTACCTCTCAACTGTAATCCACTGTCTATCACATTAACAAGTAAGTCTGAAGAAACTAGGGCTTTGATTACCCATGAAGGCTGTGGGTTTTATCTCTCCTCCATGCAATCCTTAAACATGTGGCTTTTTACTTTCTGTAATTTTTTTGCCTTTTTTTTTTTTTCCTCCCCTGCAAAATGGACACCCTAATGAACAGTTACGTGAGGTCACATGTAGGCAAGGGACATGTGAACCAGCTAACCCAAGGCAAATAAAGCTGTCCTGATTTTTGACAGGCAGCAAAGTTATCATGTGACTTGAGTACAGCTCGGGGCTGTCCCAAAGTACCCTTGGATGAGTCAGGGCTATGTTTCTTGCTTGATCAAACGTCTTTCTTTCAGCATGCAGAGTGCTTCTCTCACAGGCTTTCAAATACACAGTTTGCTGCTTTCTCAGGAGCTGCCATGGTACCTTTTTTTCTGGTCCAAGTCAACACCTGCAGCATTGCCTCTTTGATCACGTAAGCATAGCTTCAGCTAAGAATACCAATGACTGTTGGAACAGGACTTCTGCAACTTTCAAGCAGAAAGGTTGAACCCAGTAGAGCAGCAGCCAGAAACAACACAACTGATGTATTTAGAGGGTTTTTGGTAGCAGTCTCTTGACCATTTTTTTTTTTCCTGAAAGCACTTTAAAGAGGGAGTCTGCTTCTGACTCTGTACTCAGGCAGTGACCTGCAAGGTCTGTCACAGCAGGCCAGTAAGAGGACCATCCCCTTTCACCAGAGAGGAAAACTGCTGCAAAAGAAATAAAAATATTTGCCCAAAGTCACATAAGAGAGAACTTGAGCATTAATCATGAGATTGGTATTTCTCTTAGTATATTGTCTTGGGCACAGCAGAAGCTTGAGATCTTTCCAGGTGACCTAGGAAATTTTCCAGGCTATCGCAGGTAAGTGCTTGGAGAAGGTCTTAAAGTGGTAGCAGATCATATCAGGCACCATTTTGTATCAATGGCTTGATTCTCTAAATTTTTGAAAATAATGATGTTCTGCTTGCAAAAAAAACCCCAAAACCCAAAAATCCAGGAACTTGAATCACTGGGGCCAGAGCAAAGAGCTTGCAGCAGTAGTTCTGAGAGGTCCAAATAGTCCATTCATTTCAGCAAGATAACTCAATTGGCTAGTAATAGTAATGACTTGTTAGCAGTTTCATTCCTAATGAAAAGCCTGGCTTTACAGATAGCTTTGCTGGATAACTTTCCCAATAAAACCGTACTAATGGAATCACAGTTATACTAGCGAAAAAGTGCTAGGGCTAGCATAGTTTACAGTGGTTCAATGTGTGAAATGAGCTATACTGACAAAAGAACTTTGGGACAATATAACTGCTTCTATGGTATCCAGCAGATTTGTGGCAATGGATTAAAACTAGATGGTTGAAGGGGTTATGGCCCACAACTTGATTTAGGACTATTTCACTGCCTAGCAGCGTCTGTCAGGAAGGTGCAGGACACCTGGGTCATCTAGTTTTAGTCTGTTGCCACAGATGTGTCAGAACACAAACCCAGGTCTTTAGGCAGCTTCACAATAATTTTTACAACTCAGATGCACACCCTTGGATTTAACCAGTATAATTGATACAGCTGAAATATCTTACATGGTTTTATGTATGGATGTGGCCATAGGTTTTCATAATATACAGGCATATGGACATGTAAGTGACGTTTGCTTGATGTCAGAAGTGATATTACTTTTTCCTGATAAAGAAACAGCTGAATCAAGAAACCCAGCAGAGCTACTGAATACATTTGAGCTGCACTCTGGGGCTTTATCAACACAGCTGTAATCTGAACATTTGTGTAGTACACTGCATGTAGCATCTTGAGTAAGCAAATAACACAGCCTCTGCCTGTACTGTATATAGAAGGACTTGCACCTACATTGCCATTTAAATCCCACTTAGATATTCTGATTATTTACCTGACATTGAATAGATATTCCTGAAATTTGAGTTAAAGTGCAGAGGGAAAACTTAGGAGCACAGCTGTCTATCAAGGGTTGGTGAAAGCAGTTAAACACAGCATTTCTGAATTTGGCCTTTCAGGGTGTATATTTGGATTTTTACATCTATAGAGCTGAACAAAATCTACCTTCACATGCTCTGTACTGAGTTTGCCCTCCAAGCTGCTTTCTAAAGAAAGCAGAGAAAGGCTTTTGGTGCATGCCTGTACTTTACAGCTGAAGTTTAAAGTTTTTAACCCTGGTTCCCAGTGTGCCCTTTTGCCTGTATGTTATATACCAACCTGAGTCTGTTTTCCCTCCTCTGAATCACAGCATGGATTGAATCTAAATAACCTCTCCTTGCATCCTATTAAGTGCTTCCCTCTGCAAGTCCAGAAGTAATGCACAAATACATTATCCTTAGATTGGAACTGAAGGACCTCAGTAGACCTCTGCCTTTTTCCAAGTTTCTGCCTGCGCAGTTCCAGAGGGACTATTTAGAAATAAGGGCCAATACACTCCAATAATGAACAATTCTGTCACTCTGAGTAAAAGCCCAAGGCTATATCACCAGGATATCATCCTCTTTTTCCACAGAATTGTAAACAACAGTCCTGGGCACATGAGTCACCTCATTCAGGGCTTCCACTGTCAAAAGAAGCACTCGCATATTACTCTTAGTTTTCACCTTCAGGGAGATGTGTGTAACCTTCCTTCCTTTACTGTAAAATAATAGTTTTCCATAAGTTGGCTTCCAGTTTTACTTTCCATCAGAGCAGCATGTGCACAAAAGGAGACTGTGCTTTATCTGCTAATGCATAGGACTGGGATTTGAGAGCTATAGATTCCCAACCTGCTTTTTTCACAGGCTTGGTAGGTCACCAACTGTGTAATAGTAAATTGAACTCTTGTGGTTGTTGTCTGAGGAAGGGAAAATACTACAAATGGCCTTATGTTTCCTAAAATGTGCCTTTGGACATTGATTATATGTGTTGCAGAGTGTTAAGCTGCTAGCTTTTGTCAAAATTGATAATAGAAAATGAATTATTTGCTCAGGCAGCCCTTGAATTAAAAATAGTTTTGTTTACAAATAGTAAGATTTTAAGGCCAACCACTGTATTTTGTACAGGTTTCACTGAACACTGACATTCTGACATTTTATTTAAGGCTTTGTTTGTTGGTTTTTTCTTCTTTTTTTTTTTTTTTGGTAAAGCAGCAGTCATGCATGAATTACAAAATACTTTCTGAAACTGAAGATACAGGGCTGTAGTGTGTAAATGTTTGAAGTGCATGACTTCCATTAGGAACTTTGTTTCGTGAGGTGAAATCCTAACTGTGTTAAAATCAGGAGGGCTTTTGCCATTTGTTCCAGCAGGCTATTAAATTTTCAGCTGAGAACAGTTTATCAGATTAGGTGCAAACTTCTCAGCTTCTTTGTGGTTTTAGAATTATGTCCAGGCAGAGCTAGAGTAGATGGAGCATAGATTTTAACTATGAGTTTGAAAATGCTTTGCTAATTTCCCTAGCAGTTGTTGTGCACAAACTAGTGATTATTCTCATTTTAGGGATAACAAAATTGAATAAAATGACCCACTTGTCCAAAATTGCACAGAAAGAGTCACGAAATTGAGGGACAAAACTCTGACTAGTTGCAAATTCTGTCAACCACAGTTTTTCTTGACTTGAGATCTGAAAGAAAGGGCTAATACCTTTTAGTACCAGGCAGGCTCGTATCTGCCTGTAACCCTCAGAAGATATGAATGGCACATTAAAGCATGGTGTACATTTCTCTCTAGTGCTGATTTCCTAGTTTGTATTACCCCTTTTTGTTCTGCCTTGACTCTATTTATTGTTTCTCTGATGCCTCTACTACTTTTAGAGGTCTTTTATGGATTTAGAGAGAACTGAAAAGTCTATAGCGACTTGCTTGGTAGTAAGCATAAGTGATAGATTTGAAAAGCAGAAAGGTTAGACAACTAAATTGTTGTATATATATAAGTAAAAGCTATGAGCAATAGAGGGTTGTTTGCCCTCTGCCCTTGGAATTGGGATGGAGGTAACTGTAAATCAAAACAATAGAAATCAAATGTTAAACTGTATAGAAAATACATTGTTTCAAATCCATTTTAGCAGAAAGACTAAAAAGCTTTTTTCATCAATTAGACTTTGTTTTTTTTAAGCTTCTCTGAAGTATCCATTTACACTCCAGCCTCCTAATGCATAATGCACAAGTCTTAGGAGGTCACAGCTGGGTGGGGAAACTGTGTTTTCATATGTTGCTTTGAGAGAGTTTGTAGTTCGTGCTATATCTGAATCTTGTAGGAAGAGTAGGTATTTAGAAAGCCTCCATAGCCAAGGCTTTGAAGCTCAAAGCACTGCTGAGATCTCCCAGCTTTCAGAATAGAATGATGCCTTGAAAACTGCTGTCTTTGGATTTTTTGTTGGAATGTTATATGAGGCCATTTGAAACAGCTTTGTGAAAAGCAGAATCTTAAACAAAGCTTCTTCAGTTAGGATCTATTGTCTGCAAGGCTCATCAGTATGAAACACTTTTTGTTCATTGGTCTGTAGCAAAATCTCCTGCTCATGGTACTGTCTGTGGATTTAGGAAGTGGTGCCGGAACTGCAGTTCCTGTAAAGAGAGATAGCTCAGCCTCTGAGTGTAGCATTAGGAGGTCTATGATGGAAATGTGTTCCTTACAGTAAGTTTACATTTTTTCCCTCTTGGCAAATTGTAGGTTTCAGAGCCAAAAAGGGAGGAGAGAGAATTGCAAACCTATAACTCAGGGTAAATTAAAGCAGATCCATATGGTTAATCTGTCAGCTATTGCTTTCCTCATCCATCTGGCAATAATCAATACGAGGCATAACATAAATAACCCACAGTGTATTTTGTGTGTATGCACGTGTGCATGTGCACATGTGTGTGTTCTGTACTTCCGTTCCATTTTGAAATCACATCTGTACTTCGTTAGGGAGTTGCTTGGATGAGATTGTTACCAGAATTCCACATTTGCAGCATCACTCTGCTCCATAGTGATAAATATTTAATGTGTTTGGCTGTGACAATGCAGAATAATAGGCTCTGCCAGAAATGCAGTTGAATCACTCAAGCCTGTAGAGGCCATCACGTTCAGGCGAGCATGCGCCTGCGCACGCACACACACACACACACACACACACACACACACACATACACACAGGCAAACAGGATCACCCTCTGTCTGTCATTCAGTCACTGGATTTAATGTTTATTATCATGGAGAACACTCTTATCCTATTTAAGCCTGTCTAGATGGCTCTAGAATTTCAGACAAATACCCAACTGAGAAAATGTAATCCAATAGTACTTTGTTTCAGGGAGCCATTGAATGGGGATGTAGCAGACCAGTTCTGTTTTAGCTATTAACTTTTTCCTGTTCATCATGCTGATTGCCTTTTCCCTCTTCAGTAGCTATTCTTGTTCCCTTACATGCTCTTGCTGCAGTGACAGAGCTCTCTGGTTTAGAAAGGCAATTAAGTAAAGCAATATCCTCTGAATTTAAGATGTGCAGCAACAGGGATCATGGTACATTTAACTTTAATCACTTCATCAACTTAAGAAAGGACTACTAGAAATTGTAGAGAAGGTGTAATATTCCTTTTGAATCTCTGTCATGGAATTGTTCCAGACATTTGAGTTACTATATGACTACATCTATAAATAATAAATTTTTGAAGGTAGCATACTAGGAATAGCCAAGTTGTGTGGTGATGAATTTATGGTGAGCTAAGCAAATTGTCTTAGAGAGAATTGAGAACTAAATTAAAATAACCTTTACCTCTCTCCTCCCCTCCCACCTGCATGCCATACTCCATGGAAAGAATCATTACTTCTGACAATAGAATGCACATTATGTCAGGTAGTTTCTTGACAGAGAATAAACAAGTGTGTTGCTATAAGACAATTGAATACATGTTGCAAAACATGATAGATTTGAAGGTCAATGGATCCAGCACTCAGTATAGGAAACAATCTACCCAGCTTGATTTATCTGTTAATATTTACAGCTAGTCAATATTTTCTTTTATGAAGGAATATTTGCACTTAAAAACGTTATTCAACTACATTAGTTTCACTTGCAGAACAAAAATATTTAGCAAAAAATCATATGTTCTGATTCTGTGCTGAAATGCTAATTCACTTCATACCATGGTATGAATACTTTACTATGGGTTAAGATGCTTCCAGCTTTATACTATTATAATTAAAAAAAAAAATTAACTCATTTTTTTTCTAATCAAACTGTTTGCTCTATTTTATAATAGTGCAAAAAATGCAATAAACATCAAAATACCAAACATTTAGTAGCTAAATTTTCTGCTTCAGCAAAAGGCTTTTAGTGTCCATGTCACAGAAATTCATGAGCAATTATCCATTATTAGTAAGTTTTAGAACTATTTCTATGTCCTACCCAAGTAACACCTATTGCTATAACAATAAATATATGATTTAGTTATAAAATGGTAAACAGTCAAACCTTGACTACTCTCATCTTTCTAATCCAGATGGGGAAAGGTCTACTCATGGGGATTACATTATCAAGTGACCAGAAGACTAAGCTTATTTTCCCCATGCTTTTGTTTTAAACTAAGAGCAGAATGTATATCAAGTTGGTACAGCCCTTTCCTGCCCACCAGCTCCCAGTCATGCTCATGAACCCCAGTAAAAAAAAGACAACCATCAAACCATACACTATCTTGTTTAGCTCTTTTCAGGCACTGGTTGAACACAAAGGAAACATAAATGTGGGAAAGGTGATGAGTAAAAAGACAAACTATGTTGCTGGACATTAAAAGTGATTTTCAGGAATAGTTGCACTTGGCTTTATGCTGTATTCTGTGGATTAACTCTCCTCAGTGAGGCCTGAGGTGTACTTGGTAAAGCACTCTGATTGTCACTGTTTTCTTCAGTGCAAAGAAGATGGATAAGATACAATAAAGCTGGAACAGGAGATGCATTCAATAGATACAGAAGAAAAGACAGTCGTTGTTGAGCTCTGAGCATGTAAGTGAGTGTACATAAATTAAATGCAGTATTGTAATTATTGATTTGTAATCTGAAATGGAAAAGAAATACATTTCCTTACTTTGATACATTAGTGACTACAGCGATAATGGATCTCAGTCTTTGTTTAAAAGGCTTATTTCTTAAAATAAACAATGAAATGGTGCCCTTCTTCCCCTCCTTCTAGCATACACCGAGAAAATAACACATAAAAATTCTTGCTATGTTAGTTCTTTTTTTTTTTTTCTGAAGGTATTTATCTTATTACTGGAAAAAAATCTCAGTCAATAATTCATGGAAAACACCCATAGTTCAAATTCTGACCTTCCATTTTGGTAACAGATCTCCGTCTAACTCTCACAGGGCCAGAATGAAGTGTTTTATCTGGTGCACAGGATAAAAGCCTTCTGCCACGGAAAAAACGAACATCAGTATGTATTTTGGTCTGTTATTTGAGTTTTATATCAGAATTACATATAAGGCTTTATATTAATCAAATAGTGCTGTCTGTTGTTTAGGGTGGTTTTTTTGAAAGTAAAATTTAATACATGACCAGATGGGTCCTTTTTCTAATTTTTTGTCTACTAAAATGTGTTTAAAGTCGTGCTACTTTGAACTTGGTAGGAAGAATCCTATTAGCCTGCAGTACATGCTAATGTGGAGAGATACATCAAGAGTTAATGCACACTTATATGGCTTATTGATCTGCACAGTTTGAGAAAGGAATCCCAGTTAACTAGAGCTTGACGAAGTTGTTTCTGTTCATCCCAGAAAGTGGCACATCCTGGAATTTAAAAATTATTTCTGAGCTGCAGAAAAATACAAGGGATTTTTTTTTTTATATTACATATATATATATATGTATAATGATTTTTTTCATCAGGAGTACGATCTGGTTTGGGGGCGTCTCAGCCAGTGGAAAAGAGTGGTCTCACTCCTGGCAGGTGGAACTTTATGCCTCCCTGGCTGTTATAATGTCTGGGTCACAGAGCATTGGAAGGGCAAAATAGTGCATGGAGCTTGTAGACAAGGGTTTTTGTCATTTTAAACCCTGTAAACATTAAATTAGTACTCCTTTGAATATCAAATATCATCACACCCTGAGGTACATGTGATGGCACTTAAGATCAAGTATATTTTAAATCTAAAAAACTTTTCTAAATGTTCTAAATGTTCTAAAGGCATATCAACAGGATATGCCTTGGGAAGTTTTTTTCTTGCTATTGCATGTTTCTTGTAAACTTGTGCTCTACCTCATGCATAAAATACGCGGAAAACCTCAAACAACGCAATCTACCAGATAAGGATTTTCGAGGCAGTTTCTATATAACCAAATAACTATTTGTTACTCAGTATCTAAAATAGTTGCAAAATATTCAGTCACTCCTGTTCATAGAAGAAATAAAGTGATTGTGGAACTGAAAGCCACTAGCCATTAAGTGTGTTAATACTTTTCTGGTTTAAAGTGGTATTCCTTTGCTGAGGTCAGAGGACTTCAGAAACTTCTCTCAGCCCTTTAGCTATAAAATATTAACTTTGATTATGTAACATGATGAAGGGATCTTAGAAGTTTATGTCTATGGTGAAGTAATTTTAAAAGACAAAGGAAAATTCTGTGATATGCAAATATTGCTGTTATTCACCAGCACGTACCTTTATCAGGATAATCATTGCAGGTGATTTTCCTCCTCCTAGAGTAATAAATTCCAGATGTGGGGTTACTTTAAATAAATGGCAAGTAAGAACTGATGTTAATTCCATTAGTAAACACCTGTATTGTTATACAATTTAAAAACTATATATATGTATTTTATATAATCCAACCTTTATAAAAAGACATAGATAATTAAAAAATCAGAGGAAATACAACTGTGGCATGAGATTCTCATGCTACCTGCATATTCTATGGTGAACTGAATATTTACGTATAAAGGATTATCCATAATTATTAAAAAGATGTATTATTTTCATTGTTCTGGGTTAGTAGAATACAAGGCATGGCATACAAGGAAGTTCCTTCCACCTGAACACAAGGAAGAACTTTTTTACTGTGTGGGAACATTGGAACAGATCACCCAGAGACATGGAAACTCCCTCACTGCAGATATTCAGAAACTATCTGGACACAATCCTGTGCCATGTGCTCTAGGATGACCCTGCTTGAGCAGAGAGGTTGGACCAGGTGACCCACTATGGTCCTCTCCAACCTTGCCCCTTTTGTGATTCTGTATGGCTACATTCTCTATTGAGCAGCGAGGGTGGGGTGTGTCAAATGAAAGGTGAGAGTTTTGATTTTTGCCTGCTGGTATCCCCTGGAGAGTCAAGATCCTGATGCCTGACAGTCTGTCAGTGTCTTGTAATGAGACCCTTCACCAACAGATTCACAAGACTGGAGGGTACCTTGACTTACCTTGTTAGGGGGAACTCAAGACCGCTCAGTGGGTCCTGCAACTGGTGTTATCCTCTGCCAGCAACTGTAAAGACTCACTTTACGGTTTACAAAATAACACTCTTTATGAATACAAATTGTGACAGATTAATAAGACTTGAGGGTTGTTGGTGATAGTGTCTACTGCAAGAATATGTCTTCATCTGCTAATATGTATATTAAGCAAGCACAAGCGCTAATATGAAACAATCTACTAATATACTATTGGATAAGCACAAACAAAAGCTCTAGTTCTAAAAGCAGCATTTAACACGTGTAGAGTATATTTCTCATGAAAGGCATTCCTCTGCGAGGGTAGAAGACAGACTCAGTCTGTCAACTGATCCAGCAGTTTCGGTGGAGGTCTTCCACTTTCCCCCTATTCCCAACTTGCTTTTATACTATTTTCTTTATGTTTGAATGGAGTTTGAGTAGCTCTAGCCATAAATACCTTTTATTTTTGATTGGTGTATTTAATGGGAGAGGGGTGGTGATCGTGGTTTGGCACCTGAGGAGGGAGTTCAACGTAACTGTTGGCTTTAGCAGCAGAACATCTAGATTCCCCCTTTTGAGACAGGTGCTGTATGATCTCAGTAGCACGATGTTCTCCCATTCTGCTGGGATTTGAATGGAAGGGGGCCACATAGTCTCCACTTCATTCCATGCTCCATTCCGTTTCTCTGAGCAGATGTTTATTATTGTACTGGGGGAGCATGTTGACCTCAGTTCTTCTAGGGGCTTGCAACTGCTTTTTACCTCAAAATTCTGAATCCCCTCTAGGTTTAATTGTATCTATCATCCCACAGGGTCTCAGAAAACACCTTGCAACAATACTCTGGGCTCCTACAGAGGGAATGGATCTCTGGGCCACTTTACCTCCCATGTGCATATGTGTACTTTTGGCACAATAACTGCACTACCAAATTAATCCATTCATTTATTTTAGATATGTACAAGGTCTCTTTTCAATGAAAAAAAAGAAAAAGAGATATCTGTTAAGATTTAATTCCCTTGGAAATTCTTAAGCTGCACTGAAGTGCCATCCTGGATAATCTTTGTGCTAAGGGGCTAAATTTATGGAATTGTGGTACTACTGGTGATATTAGCATTTTTAGTGTGAAGAACTATATCACCACCAGTACCAGTCACATGATGATGCAGGACAGAAAATGGATTCCCTGAGATCAGCTTGCTTTGTCAGGCCAGAGACACAGACCTTTTAAATAGATGTTACAACAAAATAAAACTTTTGAACATGACTAGAAGTCATACTTTACTCAGCATCCTACTTCATTGTTGTCCTTTCCTTTGTTACCTAAAAATATTTAAAAATAATTTTTTTTCTGAAGTGAAATGGCAGAGTAATAACTAGATCTCAGGGCATGCAGAATTCTGGGAAGTACATGCATTTAGAGAATATTAATTTTGCCCCTAAGGCAAAGAGGTCTCCATCTGCTCAAATCTTTCATTGCTTAGCCTATGAAAGACTCAACATTAATTTTCAGTGAATTCTTAATCTCCATAGGAATGGTTACTATGCTGACATTGCAAGCCAGTGTCACCATTTAAAATTCCAATTATCACTGATTTCTTTATGAACCTGTTTGCTTATGCTTAGTTTCTGACTTATTCCTACTAATGTTTTATCTTGAGATATGCTTTAATTAGTTTTAATCAGCCTGGAAATGAACTGTGAGTTTACTGGAGCTCTGCCAACAGGCAGTATGATTTTATGCTGTTTGATCTATTTAGATGTCTTATGCATTTTGGTTCATAAAGGCTGGAAGATCTAGCTGTATTACAGTCAACAGTAGCAATGAGAAATTGTTTCATATGTCATGGTTTCTGTCCTGGTTTTGGCCGGGATAGAGTTAATTTTCTTCACAGTAGCTAGTATAGGGTCATGTTTTAGTATTGTTCTGAAAACAGCATTGATGATACAGAGATGTTTTTGTTACTGCTGATTAGTGCTTACACAGAGCAAAGGCCTTTTCTGCTCCTCACACCACCACAGTGAGAAGGCTGGGGGTGGGCAAGAAATTGGATGGGAGCACAACCAAGACAGCTGACCCCAAATGACCCAAGGGATCTTCCAAACCATATGGCATCATGCTCAGCCTGTAGAGCTGAGGGAAGAAGAAGGAAAGGGAGGACATCTGGAGTGATAGCATTTGTCTTCCCAAGTAACCCTTATGTGATGGAGCCCTGCTTTCCCGGGGATGGCTGAACACCTGCCTGCCCATGGAAAGTGGTGAATGAATTCCCAGTTTTGCTTTGCTTAAGAACACATCTTCTGCTTTCCTTATTAAACTGCCTTTATCTCAATCCACAGGTTTTCCCACTTTTCCTCTTCTGATTCTCTTCCCTATTGCACTGTGAGGAACTGAGTGAGCAGCTGTGTGGAGCTTAGTTGCCAGCTGGGGTTAAACCATGACGACTTCATATGAAGGAAGCCAGGCAACTGAAAACTCTGTCATTTAGTAAACATGAGGAATAGGCATCCAAAGGCTGTTGTTCAATGTCTCCTACATATCAAAAAAAGAAATTATTTACCTTCCTAGACACATGAGTAACATTAACATCAGCTGGAACTGATAATTGTAATTTCTACAGAGACTCTTAAGTAACTCTTTTCTATCCCAAGAGATGATTTTTAAATCATTAGGGTATGTTTTGTTACTTCAGGTTACCTTATACCCTTCCACCAGTTTAGGAATTGGCCTCTCTGAAGTGTTTCCTGATGGTTTGTAAGAAGCTCATCTGTATAAGGCACTTTTTTACTAGTCTTTATTTTGAGAGATAGATTTATATCCACTTAATCCAGAGGAAGTCTATGATCTCTTTTGTGAGTTAGGTAGTTGTAAAAATGTTAAGCTCTTTGAAAGATTCCTATTAGACAAAAGTAAATAAGTAAATTGTTTGACACTTGCTAGTTGTGTCTAAATACCCAAGATCACTTTCATGTACAATAGTAAGAATGTGATTTCATATAATTCCATTTTAAATAAAGTGGTTGTATGCTACTTAAGAGAAGCTTGCTGATCTCATGTCTTGTCTCAGTTAGGTACCATGGTACTCTGAGGGCAGAATGCAAGTATGGTGCTTCATTGGGAACTTCAATTTCTATTGAAAAGGACTGATTTAGCACTACATTGCTTCTGAAATGATTCCCTGTAATCATCAGATCTGTTAAACAGAGGTTGACAGATTGACAGATGAATGGTCCTAAAAACGTTGATGCTGTTCTGTTATGCGCTGTAAAGAGAGAAAAATTGAAGAATAAGGAAAAAACTCAGTCAGCAAAATTGTGAGTGAGAGAGAAGTCTGGCAAAGGTTATATTATGTGCTATTAAAATAGGAATATGATGAGAGGATATGTTCTGTTCTACAGTAAAGAGAAAATAGACTCCCCATCCAGAAATTTTGTCTACTGTTGGCTCTCTGCAGGTGAGCAACTTAGCTATTTAGTGGGCTGCTTGAAGCAGTTTTTTCGGCCTTACTTCTTTAACACATACATCCCCCCCCCCTTGCTTCATTGTAGCATGCTGTCCCCTTCTGTTGCAGAATGCACCCCCCCCTAATTTTAAGGCTCCTTGGTTACTAAGAACAGTAGCAACCAAGGGGAATAGTGTAACAGTGATTGAGATACCACTCGCCAGTTCTCTCTTGAATGCTGTCGGTAAGGGGAGGGCAAGTGCTCTGTTTGTTTATATTAGGTATTTTATTCACTGTATTCCAGGGTTCGTGGATCTATGTCTATCTCACTAACCTCTAATATCCTGTTGACACCGGCTTGTGATGATGTCCTCCAACCTACTACTCAAGGAAAAGTGTAAGGCAGATAAGATTAAACACTGTGTAGAACAAGGCAGACTAAATTGTCTCTGCCTTCTGTTATAGGCAGAAACTTGAGAAAACTGCAAACCTTTCAAAGAGAATTTTCAAAAAACCTCAATACATTTCAGTCAGTACAGCTAAATGTATGACTGAAGGAGGAGTTGCAGGCCACTTTGTTACAACTATGTTACCAGTGCAGATGCTACTGCAGTAAAGTGTAAGAGTATCCCAACCACATTCAATCTACATGTGTCAAGGACCAATATCTGATTATACCTGATAACCCAGAGCCCAGGGTAAAGACAGAACAACTACTTGCTATCTTTTCCAGTACACAAACCAAGAGGCATTAGACTAAGCTATCAGGTGGCAAGATCAAAACAAACAAAAAAGGAGACAATGGATTAGAAAACATACAATAAAACTCTGTAACCTGTACTGTGGTGCATTATGTGCATGATAAAACTGCACACAGGATCAAAATTTGGAAACCTGTATTTTGCAGAAGAGAGGTACATTGTGGGGTCTTGCACACAGATAACAACTCTGACTCTGGAAGTCTCTAATCTGCAAATTGATAGTAGCTGGGTAAATATCCATTCCCTGTTTCTTCACTCTTTTTCAGGCATCCACGTTTGAATGGTCTTGCAATAAATAGAATGAGATAATGAGCTAGATGGCAGTTTTATATAGGTAGGATGAACACAAACTGGAAAAAAATGTGTCCTTCATGGGAATTGTGGGCAAGGAGGATATCAGAGGCACTCAGGCAAGTAGAATTTGTGACAATATTCTGGTGAGTAGAAGACTTCTAGAGACAACAGTGTGGGATGAAAAAAGAACTAGGGGCCTTAGATCATAGCCGTGGGCTGTTAACTTCGAAAAAAAAAGGGAAAAGGGAGAGGAGAGGTTTGGAGAGGAGAGGGGAGGGGGAGGAAAGGGAAAGCCCTGAACAGGGCCCTGGAGCTCCAGACACATGGAAACCTGAGGCCTGAAGGCTACTGCAGTGATGTAAGAACTGTCATTAAATGAAGGGCATACCTAGAATTATACTAGCATTTTATATGAAACTTGCCCTAAATTGCTCAGCTGGGACCTGAAATCTGTCACCTGACTGGTGGGACTTTAACTAGTGAAATTGCAGAGGAGGACTGAGAATGATTTTTTGAAAAAATACTTTATTTTTAGAAATCTCTGCAAGTTACATGAATATTATGTGGGGTCTTACTCTCAAGAATAGGCAGCAAGTGGAATGATCAATGGTTTAGCATGAGAGTCATACTGCAGTAATGTACTCTGTACCTGATGAGGTCAATTCTCTTGCTACTAAGATTGTAACTTTTAAGGTCAGACTGCTCTGTGGGAAAGGGAGTGTCTGTAAACAGCACATGTTCTGTATTATAAATGGGGTGGGATGCTTGCCCGAAGCACTTCTAGATAAGAACACTAATTTAACAGGGCACTGTTGGCCCTGACCATCCCTGTCTAATGCTGTCCAGGTCTTTCCCTTCACACACCCCATGACTCAGGATGCAATTTCAGACCCCCAGAGCCAATAGCTCCTGCCTCAGTGAACCCACAACAGGACCAGTCTCCAGCCCCCCATAGCCTCACCCTGCTTGGCTTGGACTCCATAAAACTGGGCCAACCCATGGGCCCACATCCCAGCCTGGTCTCAGCATGTCACAGTCCCCAGGGAGTTTCCTGATGATGGGGGTGGGGCTGCCCTGGTGCCCCCCTGGCTGCCCTGCTCCTAGCTAGAGAGATGGACAAGTCCTGGATGCCAGGCCCTGCCATGACTGACCTGGGGTGCCAATGACACTCCTGGCACCTCTGCTATTTTCAAATGAGTATGACCATGCACTTCCTTCTGTGGTTTGTTACAGACCAAGAAGCTCAAGAGCTGCTATTGGAAGCTGTGGCCTTTGGTTAACGGAGCCAAAAGGTCAGGGGCTTGAGATCACAGATGGTTTTAAAAGCATGTAT
Organism: Manacus vitellinus; assembly: GCF_001715985.3. Lineage (NCBI taxonomy): Eukaryota > Metazoa > Chordata > Aves > Passeriformes > Pipridae > Manacus > Manacus vitellinus. The sequence continues at coordinate 384,944 of NW_021940863.1, forward strand.
GGTCATTTAATTTGTTGCTAGCATTAGCTTTACTTTTATTTTATCCAGACAGAAATATGCCAGAAATATGCCAAAGGAACATCATTATTCATGTAATATTTTAATATATAACTAAAGGAAAACTGCCATGATTCTTACACCCTCAGATGCCCATGAGAGTTTAAATATTGATGAGAGACAGAAACAGAAAATGGCAGTGTAACTTGAACTTTACATATAACTTCATTATACACAAATTTTGAGATCCTCTACTTTTGTATTTGTCTCAGTTCCACCCAATTTCAATGGATTTGGTAAAGCTGTACCATTTGATTATCCAGCCTGTGCTTTGTGAGGTGCATCCTTTAGAGGATGTGAGACTGAATTTTTGACATGTATGATCAAGTAATCTCATGTAAGCAGTTTCAGTCTTTTCAGTGAAATAAGGTCTGGAAATGAAGCTTTGTCTCATGAATGTTTTGGGCAGAGAAGAACCTTCTGAAATTCAACATGGCAAATGTACCTGGGGAGGAAAAACCCTGGGAACTGGTACAGGCTGGGGGGCAGACCTGGTAGAAAGTAGCTCTGCAGAGAAGGACCTGGGGGTCCTGGTGGACAACAAACTGCCCATGAGACAACAGTGTGTCCTTGTGGCCAAGAAAGTCGACAGATCCTGGGATGCATTAGAAAAGCATTGTCAACAGGGCAAGGGAGTTGATCTTGCCCCTCTACACCGCCCTGGTGAGACCGCATTTACAGTATTGTGTCCAGTTCTGGGCTCCTCAGTACAAGAGAGACATGGAGCTCTTGAAGCAGGTCCAGCAGAGAGCTACTGTGTTAGTCAGGAATCTGGAGCATCTCTTACAAGGAAAGGCTGGGGGAGCTGGGCCTGTTCAGCCTTGAGAAGAGGCAACTGAGAGGGGACATCATTAATGTCTATGAATATCTGAAAGGCAGGTGTTAATAGCATGGAATCAGGCTTTTCTTGGTGGTACCAACCAATAGGACAAGAAAAAATGGGCAGAAACTGATGCACAGGAAGTTCCACCTAAACATATGAAAGAACCTCTTTACTATGTGGGTGCCTATGCACTGGAACAGGTTGCTCAGAGGGGTTGTGGAGTCTCCCTCACTGGAGATAGTCAAGAATCGTCTGGATTCAATCCTGTGTAATGTGCTCTAGGATGACCCTGCTTGAGTAGGGAGGTTGGACCAGATGACCTGCTGTGGTTCCTTCCAACCTTACCCCTCTGTGATTCTGTGATTCTGCAAATGTGAATGGGGATTTTGCTTCGTGAAGAATAAACTACTGTAAATCTGGTCTCATTCCCTAGCATTTCTCTCTCTTGTTATAAAATAAATAAACAGCTATTCAAACATCCAGGAGGAAGGACTTGAGAAGAAAACATATTCAAAGAGTTTTGGGATCCTCCAAACCAAACGCATTGTGATTACTATTATTACTAGAGCACAAGTCTAATTGGAACATTATGTTTTGCTGTGGGCAGTAAATTCACTATTGCTACAAAATGATTAACAGTCTCACCACCTGTTACAGGTGTAATGATAACTGACAGATTTATTCATATCTAACATTGACATGATCTGCCTTTACATTCCTGTCTTTGCCTTTTAATTTACTATTTTCTTCAAGCAATAACAATATATTACATTTTAAATAATACCTATTTACTGATTAAAGGTACAGTTTCTTTTCATGTTTTTCTTCTTAAATAATTACCCTAAATCCTGGCTTAAAGATTTAAAATACCTTAAAATATGCCACTAAATGTGAAAATAATGCACTCATTTTTAAAGATTTATTGTTGCAAAGCTATGTTGTACAGGCTGAGACCAAAGGTCTGTTTAGCTTGCTGTTTCCTATTTTGATGGTAGCTCATAGATAGTGCTTAGAGGGAGAACAAGAATCAGGGCAGACGCAGAACAATGTGCCTTTGAAACCTCCCAGTTTAAGGCATTTAACAGGGCAGACTTTCTGAGCCAGGGGCTGTTATTTGTCCATTGTGTTTAAAAGCCTCTAGTGGACCTGTCTTCTGTGATTTTTGTCTAGTTCTTTTTTGAGCTTGTTCAGCCTTTTGGCCTCAGCAGCTTACTGTGTCAATGAGTTAGACAGTTTATTATGTAATGTGGGTTTAAATTTGGGACCTGGAAATTTCATTAGATGCCCTCCAGTTTCTGGATTGTGAGGAAATATATACTGAATTCTTTTGTCCTCGTTTTCTATGACTGCCACCAAAATCACTGGGAAGCAAGGATTCTTCTATGGTTTGAATGAGAACTACAATGTAACTAAATAAGAAAAGCATCCAATTTTATTTGTTAACACAAAACATTTATAAAAATCACTGATCCCAAGAAACATGGTGAAACTGTTTTCTGTCCTGTGATACAGTTCTACGGTCAGAATGGGGTAAAAACTGTAATGCATGAAACATTTGCCTGCTGGGAAAAGAATGATGATAATGACTTTAATACGTTTGCTAACAAATACGTGTCTCTAACATGAGTCCTATGCAGATAACCTACTTTAAATGCATGAAAAGATAAAAATTAAGGGATGTATCAGTAAACATGGAAAGAAACCTCTGAGAAACGAGCTCATATTAGAAATAATTGTAGTCCAATAGTGACAGAAGGTATTAAAATAAATTTAGAAAGAAAGAAAGAGACATGATTTGCTGTCAGGCTGTTTTCTACTTGTAAGACTTCAGGTGAGTCCTTGTTATTCATCAAATATGGCCTCTTTCTAACTCCATAGTGGAGATGGCAGCACAACTGAGGATGACAGGTAAAGGGCCTTGTAACCCTATATCTTCTAAACATTTTTGTTGCAAAAGTTGATGGATTTCTTGGATGTTCCTTGAATTTTTCCTGTATTTTCCAAGTTTGAGTAAGCATGTCTCCACATGTTCAGGGGAAGCTTTCACCACATTAATAGCCTTTTAGTGTAACATGGAATTTCCTAGTGTGTAAGCACAATTTAAAGAGAGAAACCAAGAGTGCACCAGCAAGGAACCACAAAGGGAAAGCTACACTTTCCACATGATGGTTCATGGCAAGAGTTTGAGCTGGATGATACGCCAGCACCAAACTCAGAATTTGTCTTTTCTGTGCTATTAAGGGAGCCCCTCTCCCCTTCCTCTTTTTCTCCTTCCATCTAGACAATGTTTGATACTAAAAAAAAAAGGAATAAAAGCCAGAACATGTAAACACTTAGGAAGGGAAGTTTGGTGAAAAGATTGGCTGATCTGGGATGGAAAGTCTGTTCCTTGCTGTGACTGCAACAAAGCATAAAGTGTCTGAGATACTTTCTGTCAGGGGAAACATGGGCTATTCCACAAGGACAGGGGTTGTGATGACATGTTCATTCCTGCCCGGCACAACCATGTCTTCCCCAATGGGGTGCAATCTCACAATTCTAAAAAAGCAGAGAAGGCCTGACAAAAGCAGTCACACATGGTCCAGATTGATGGACAAGCCCAAAGTGAGGAGGTCCCAGGGTGGTCAGGCAGTGGGTCAGGATCAGGGGCCCAAGTCAATGGGCTACGGGCCAGGCACAGGTGTGACTACCATACAGATATGATGTAGCCCAGGTGGAGCCCAGTTGCAAGAATCATGGCTGAAAGCCGCCCCTAAGGAAGCAGGGAGCCCTTGCTGAGGCACCCACAGAAAGCTTTTTCTTCACAATGGCTCTTATCAGCAGGCTGGCCCCGTATAGCCAGCTACAAACCTAGAAGGGGAGAGTGCATTCAAGGCCCTGACACACCATCAGCAAGTGTATGAGTATGTAATTGCTAAAACGTGTTTTGCTATTTTTTTCTTACAATTAGAACTATAAAGTTGGTCTCAATACAGAGATATTTGCCAACTCTGGTTGTCTGTATGCTCAAAGACAGAGATTTATGCTGTTAAAGATAAAAGTCCCACTGATGATTCAATGTCACCATGTTGCCACATAATTAAACACACTTTGTGGTTTTAAATTCTATGGAACATCACCAGCTTAGATTGAATTCCTTCAAGGTTGCAGGTCATGGGAGGTGACCCTGCCGCTCTACTCAACCTTAGTGAGGCTCCTTCTGGAGTACTGTATCCAATCCTGGGCTCATTCCAAGAGGGACATGAGTTCCTAGAGTGGATGCAACAAAGATGGTTAAGGAACTGGAGCTTAAGAGGAAAGGCTGAGGGAGCTAGGCCTGTTTAGTCTGGAGAAGAGAAGATCAAGAAAGAATTTCATCAGTGTCTTTGAGTATCTGAAGGGAAGATGTCAGGAGGATGGACCCGGGCTCTTCTTGGTGATGCCAAGCAATAGGACAAGAGACAACAGGTACAAACTGATGCACAGGAAGTTCCACTGGGATATGAGCAAGGTCTGCTTTATAGTGTGTGTGTCCGTGCACTGAAACAGGTTCCCCAGAGAGGTTGTGGAATCTTTCTCACTGGAGGTATTCAAGAACCATCTGGACAAAATTTTGTGCAATGTGCTCTAGGATGACCCCGCTTGAGCAGGGAGGTTGAACCAGATGATGCACTGTGGTCCCTTTCAACCTGACCCATTCTGTAATTCTGTGATTTTGTGATATCATCTCACATTTATTCATGTGATGACATACTTTTTTTCTCTTAGGCTCTACTTCGTTCAGTATGCTGTATGGATGGCTCTACAGAAGGATAGTTGCTGCAAAGTAAAGATACTTTAATTTTTGCACACCATTATGAAGCACATAAAGGAATAAGGTTTTAATTGTTATTTACAATAAAAAATTATCATTTGTCATCTTTGTGTATGGTCTAGGTTTCATTACTGCTACAAAAATTCAAATGTTGCTTATATCAAACTTGGAGGACATTCAATAAGGGAAGGGCTCACAGGGACAAAAAAGCTATTGGTAGGTTAGAGCAGTTGGCTCCTGTGTAAGAGAATTCTCTCTGTCGTGACAAGTTTAAATTATTCCTATTAACTGTAAACCAGAGTTTCAAAGAAAGTGCTAAACATACAAGCCTGTTACTGGATCCATCGGAAACTGAGACTCAGACACAGAAATAGCTACAAGAATGATAATTACTCTGAAGAAACAGACACCGCTCATCTCCAGGTAACAGTCATGTAAATGTTTTGCTTGCCAACCTCTAAATTTGGTTAAACCCTGATGTCTTTAAAACTTCAACCCTTTTCCTGTCAGGAGAAATGTGAAGGTAAATTCTGTTTTTGTCAAGCATTCAGATATAGTAGTCAATATCATAAAATAAATCATAGCTACTAATTTTCTATTTAGAGTACAATCATCTACACATATTATAACAAACAGGACTGAATAATCCTTTTGCAACCCCTTGTATAGCCTGATGATTTGTTGCTAGTGGGGACCATACCACAGATCAGCCAAAAAACCTTCAGGTTGTTGTTAAACTCCTGAAGAGAGTACCTACTTCTATCTTCTCATGAAAACCATTAGTACATTTTGCTTTTCTCTGGTGGACATAGCAGTGTTAGTTTTTCTCCATTCTCCTAATCTGATCTTTCATGTAACATATTTGCCATTCAGAACATGTTTTCCCCTGCCCCCAGCTAATGAGTAGAAGCAGAGCACCAACTGGAGGCTTCAAAAGAAGGCTTCTCATAACGCGTACAGCCATTACTGCCTGAATTCACAAGAACAGCTTGTATATGTCTTACATTTTTAGAATCAATATGCTTTGAACTCCATCTTTGACAACAGAAGTTTGGTTTGACTTACTCTGACCTTGTCTGTATAAGGGCGAACTGCCCTTGAGAATTCCCTGTCATCAAACCTGCTCAAGTTCTGCCTTCATTTTTAGATTTCATAATGACAACAAATACTGTGAGGAAATCAGGTCTGTATTGAGCACAGAAAATTTAATAGTGTCTTTATCTTCCTTAAGTCCTGCCTCTAGCATAGAAGCTGAATTTTTTGTCTGACATTATGCACTACTTTGAATTAGATTTAACAAAACTTTTATGTTTTTCTTAAAACAGCTGCATCTGGACACATATGATGTTCATATAAGATTCTGTTACTATACAGGATGGATCCTTCTAGGATGAGTTTGGCCCCTTAAAAGTTTATGAAATTAATTTCTTTTCTTGAAGTAATTTTTGGTTTATTAATTATTCTTTGATTAGATGCTGAGCTATAACTTGAAAAATATTCAGTTTCTGAGGAACACAGTTGTTTTTTCTGCTTGGGGCCTGTTCAAAAGAAGTCTTTGGAAGTCAAGTTCAAATTAAACTGTACTATCAAAGGTGAACTGATTGAATGAATCACATCATCTTGGTTGTCTTTAATAAATGCAACTGCAAGTGTAGTAACTTAAGGGTCAAAATTTAAAACTCAGTCCTCATACAAAAAGCTTAATTATACAAATAATTTTGATTTACTACGGAAGTTAGGAAACCTCTACAAAATTGCTTTAATGAAACAGTAAGAGAATGCACAGGCTTGCACATTCATTTAATAGTCATTCAGCAATGTTAATGAGATTTCAAAAGAGCAGGTGAATAGAAAAACATAACCAAATATTTCAAAACCTCTAAATAACTCTATCACTCTACACCTGCAGAAATTCTGTTTGTGACCTCTGAAACTAAACTTGCTACTTTTGAGCAACCTATTCTGGTTAGGACCTACCAATTGATAGGTCATTCTTTTATCAGGGTTAGAAAACCATTACCTTATTTTCACTCTTTTCTGGGTGTGAGCCTCTGTGGTTCTTTATGGACATTACCGAGGGCTGACTCATGCTTAAATGTTGATAATTTCAAAGTTCAGTTCCTGCTTTTTTGTTTATTTTGCTGTGCCTTGTCCCTGGAGTTCAAATCTCTTCATACGGGTTGTTGAGAAATTATAATCCTTTGAAAATCACTGTCAAACACAATGAGAAAAAGAAGTCTATAGACAAAGTATACATGTGGGCCAAAAATAAATGAAAATGAGGTTAAGAAGGCAGTGTAGGCTGGGCTTGATCAACGTTCTAATTTGTTGACAATAATGTGTTTCATTCTTGACAGTGATATTTTGTTCACAATTTTTCAGTCTATGGTTTATGAGGGAAAACAAACACAGTTGAATAATATCACTATTACTTCGAATCACATCATAGATCCTTGGATCATTTCTCTTCTGATTCTCATGGAATGTCTTGTCACTTTTTGTAGGACTTTAAGGACTGACTCAACCTGATGCCTCATGGGAGGGGGCTGAAAACAGGTCTGGTTGGCCTTCTACGAATATAACCTTAACTTCTGTTCCGACTTTGGTATACTTGGCTTGCTCATTTCTTCCTCAATTAGTGATCTTTGGAGCCTTGACTTTCTGATAAATGCTTTTTAAATGTTTTTAAATGTTTTCACATTTAGCATTTATGACACTGATTTAAAAGATGAATTTTTTCCTTGGCTTGCAAATTAGTCATGACCTGATAACTGAATTATGCCCGTTAGGGACATTAGTGACATATCACAGAATCCCAGAATCACAGAATATGTTGAATTGAAAGGGACCCACAAGGACCATCGAGTCCAGCTCCTGGCCCTCCATAGGACCATCCCCAAGAGTCACACCATGTGCCTGAGAGTATCATCCAAATGCTTCCTGAACTCTGGCAGGCTTGGTGCTGTGGCCACTTCTCTGGGGAACCTGTTCCCGTGCCCAACCACCCTCTGGGTGAAGAACCTTTTTCTGATGTCTAAACTAAACCTCACCTGACACAACTGCAGGCCATTCCCGCAGGTTCTGTCACTGTTTACCACAGAGATCAGTGCCTGCCCCTCCTCTTCCCCTCATGAGGAAGTTGCAAACAGCAATGAGGTCACCCCTCAGTCTCCTCTTCTCCAGGCTGAACAGACAAAGTGCCCTCAGAAGCTCCTCACATGGCTTCCCCTAAAGACCCTTCACCATCCTCATTGCCCTCCTTTGTATGATCTCTAAGAGCTTAATATCTTTCTTATATTGCGGTGCCCAAAACTGCACACAATATTCAAGGTGAAGCTGCCCCAGTGCAGAGCAGAGTGGGACAATTCCCTCCTCTGACCAGCTGGTGATGCTTTACCTGATGCCCCCCAGGACACAGTTGACCCTCCTGGCTGCCAGGGTACTACTGACTCATATTCAACTTGCCATCGACCAGGACCCCTAGCTCCCTTTTCATGGCACTTCTTTCCAGCATCTCATTCCCCAGTCTGCACATACATCCAGGGTTGCCCCATTCTGGGTGCGGTATCTGTCCCTCTCCCTTGTTGAACTTCATATGGTTGGTGATTTCCCAGTTCTCTAATGTGTCAAGTTCTCTCTGCAGGGCCTCCCTGCCTTTGAGGGAGTCAACAGCTCCTCCCGGTTTTCTGTCATCTGCAAACTTGCTTAGTATCTCTTCCAGTCCTGTATCCAAGTCATTTATGATGATTTTGAAGAGCATTGGGCCTGAGATGGAGTCCTGTGGAACTCCACTAGTGACAGCTCACCAGTCTGACGTTACCCCACTCACTGTTACCCTCTGTGCTCAACCCGTGCACCAATTGCTCACCCACCCCATGATGTGTTTATCCAGTTGTGTACTGGACAGCTTGTCCAGAAGGATCCTGTGAGAGACAGTATTGAAAGATTTACAGAAATCCAAAAAGATTATATCAACTGGCTTCCCATGATCAACAGGCTGGGTTACCTTTCATAAAAAGAAATCAGATTTGACAAGCAGGATGTTCCTCTCTTGAAGCCGTGCTGGCTGCGACCGATGACTCTGTTGTCTTTCAGGTGTTTTTCAATAATTCCCAGAATAATCTTCTCCATAACTTTACCAGGTACTGAAGTGAGACTGACAGGCCTGTAGTTTCAAGGGTTCTCCTTCTTGTCCTTCTTGAAAATTGAGATAATGTTGACCAACTTCCAGTCAGCTGGGACCTCTCCAGATTCCCAAGACAACTCAAAAATCATTGAGAGGTTTTGTGATTACATCAGCCAGCTCTTTGAGGATTCTTGGATGAATCCCATCAGGTCCCATAAATTTGTAGGAATCCAGCTGGAGCAGCAAATCCTGCACAGTTTCAGGTTTGTCTGGGAGTTGATAATTCTTGCAGTCATGGTCCTCCAGCTCAGGATGCTGAGACCACCTTTGTCCATCATCCGTGTTGAAGACAGAGGCAAAAAATGCATTAAACATCTTTACCTTGAATAATTTGACAATGAAACTGAATTAATGTACCATAAAAATCAAAGTTAATAACTATTTACTCACTTATCTTTTTAGCGAAAACAGGTTGGTTAACTTGCTTGCCCACAATTGCCCTTCTGTGCTAAACAGGTGACACAAGCTGTCACAAGGCAACAGTTCCTAACAAGAATTAGAATTCTACATGACAAAATTTTACTGCATAAATAAAAGTAATATAATTTAGTTATTAAACATGAATTAAATCTATTTTGAATTCTTTAAATCCTGGGTTCATCTCCTCTGAATATTTAAATATTTGTAACCTGGCCTATCTATGTAATTTGGCATTTTTTGTTCTTAAAATTGTATAAAATGTATAAAATCATTAAATATTTGTTCATCTATCTGTTCTGTTAAGATATAGTCTAGATATTCATGAAATGGATGATGAAGAGTGGGATTTCAGTACTACATGAACCTTGAACTATTGCTGAAGGTCACTGGGTTACGTTTGTTCATCTTCTAAATTGGAGCAAACCATCATGTGGAAAAATACACCAGGCTTCTAAATAAAAAGGAATCATCAGCATACATAATTTCTGTTTGTTTGGGTTTTTATTTGTTCCTTAACATGTTTTTGGTCACAATTTTGCTCATTCTCGGCTAATTCTCTACTGTTTCTTCTCCCTATAACTCCTACATTTTGGATTTCATAGGCTGGGAATCATGAAAATCTCGCACTCTTGTTCTTACTAAGAGAGTTAGAATAGATAGGAACTTGACAGAAACACAAATCTAACAAAGCAGAGCAACAGGGCTAATAGGGAAAAGGAGCAGGGAGGAAATATAGAAAGAAAATCCCCACTGGTCTAATGCAGTAATGTGTACTGGTCTGCATTGAGCTTATTTACCTAGAATTGAGCATTACTGTGTGTTATAGAGAAATGGTGCTGCTACATATTAATCACAATCAGAGGTATTTACATCCTTTGGTACCATGCCTGTGGAGTATCTTGTGTCCTTTATCCTGCCTCTCTGGTGACAACTGAAAAGGGGTTTGGCTGATTTGTGAAAGCCTCTCTGAGTCGAGGTCCTTGTGCCTTCACACGTGCTGGGTGGCAGCCCTCTGTCACATTCACTCTGTTTGGCACAGGTACATCATCATACGTTATGCTGACTGTGTGCGGACCCTTTTCAAATGGCGTATACTCTACTGAATATGTTCCATCTGCATTGTCTTGGATGAGACAGTCTGGGGGGGAGCCGGACGAGCTCGTGATCTGCGTCCTGATGTGGTCACCACCGGCCTTTGTTAGAGGTCAAGCATCCACAGTGAACTCAGTTGTAGCTTCTCGGAAGACATCTTTTCCTTCTGCTCCTGGCCCAAACACTTTAACTCTGCTTGTGTCCACAGCTGGCTCCACTTTGACCCGGGCTGGGAATTTAGGTACTTGGTCTCCTCTATATCTCATCTTAATTGTGTACATGCTGGCCGAGAGCAGCACATACGTAACAACATACGTCCCGTCCTTGTTATCATCGATCTGGACCTCGGCTTTGGAACCAGTATCTGACACCACGTCCACCCGCAGGTCCCTGGGACCTGCTTCTGTGCAGTCAACATTCAGTAGCCCTGCCTCACCTACTTTATCACGCTCCAGACCCGGGCCTGTGGCAATGACTTTAGAGACATCAAACAGCATTTCTCTGTCTGCCTTAAAGGGTGAGCTGGGAATGTGAACTTCTTCAACAGCTCCAGAGGGGCTGTGGACTTTAGCGTCGATCTTGCCCTTTGCCCCGTTCAACCTTATAGCAAAGGATGCTGTAGTTCATGGGCAGAGTAGGCAGGTACGTGACTGTGCATGTCCCGTATTTAGAACTGTGATCAAGGTTTAGTCTATAGTTTTCCATACTTTTTCCTTCTCACGTAGCCATAAAAGTCCCAGCAATTAATCACCTGAGGACTGATGTTTTACTAATGGCTGAGTCTGCACCATACAAGTGAAATAATGACTAAGAGATGCCTTAGGTGCCCAGTGCACATCCAGAGATTGAATTGCTTTAAAATTTGCCAGTGTGAACATAGCTAACTGTTTCACTGAAGGTCATTTGAGCTAAAACCCCTTTAATGACTTTTGATCCCATAGCAATGACATGCCCTGTGAATTTCCTTAATGACTTTAAAGTCTCCCTGCCATTTCCAATGTCTTTTGTACTTGGTAAAGTAGTTATTCTTTTACACTACAGAGAATCTTCTATTTTCAAACTAGACAGAGAGCATATAATAAGACTCAATGATTCACTGGGTTTCTAGAGATTCCATTCCACTTACTTCTGTCTGACTACACCTGGGAGAGATACATGGTTTGCCATCAGTGGCAGAAATCATGACTGAATTGTTTGTGCAGAGAGTAATTTGCTAAAATATATCTTAGGTGAGAGGTCTGGGGTCTTGCTGGAGAACTTAGATTTTATTCAAAACTGAATACCAAATCCTTGCCTAAAGGCTTCTTTGTAATAATGAATTTGGTCATGATACCAAGCATGAGGAGAAGCTTGCAGGTGGGAGGAACAATGTAAGATATCATCTCAGTCCCTAAGGGTTTCTCTGGATAGGTAGTTTTACGTACTGACTTTTAAAAGCGTGTGACTATGAATCCGGAACTGGTCCTGCCTATGCCAAAATCTGAGTTTAAGTGGAATGTACACATTAACTTGACTAAAATTCAGAGTAGCCTTAGAAGTAAATGTTTCTGATGATTTGGTTGTAACACTGACCTTTGAATGTAATTTTCTTCAAAGAAGTGGACAAAAAGGTGAAAGTGCTCTGTTATAGACCAAGACCAAGACCAAGAAAAGCCTAATATTCAAGATAGCTTTAAAAAGCTCCCTGCAAATATTATTTTGGTTTAAAAAAAAGAAGTGTGTAGGGGATTTCCATGATGCCCTGAAATGTCACAATGGAAGTATGAAGAGGGACTTTCTTAAACCACTGCAAGGCATAGTCCACCTTATTATTCAGTAGGCAGGGACAAGCCAATGTTACACAAACAGAAATAGCTAAATACCTTTTCTGAGCTAGGTGGAACTTTCATCATATGCCAGATATGAACTCCGGGAATTAATTCTGGCTCTTCTGACTATGCTATGTTGTTACTTCTTTAGTATTCAAATGAATAAGTGGATATCATAAACAAAACATATTTACACATGGGAAAAATAAAATGATTGTTCTCTTTTTCTTTTTTTTTTCCTTCAAATAATCACTTCCCTTACCTGCAGAGTATCCCATGGATACCTCATAAGATTAGAAAGATCACTGTATTCTTTGTAAACACGTAAATACAAACATTGAGTTGGGGGGTGGCGTTGTGAAACTAGGACCTATGTGTTTTCATTCATGTTATTTTTCAAGATAAAGGAAAGTAAGATTCTTCCAGTGATAGTAGGAAGTCATTGAAAGTGAGGGTTGAGATACAGCAATGAGAATATCATATGGCTTTAAGTGAGCTGATTTTTTTTTTTTAAATGGCGTTCTATATGTCATTATTTGGTGAGAATCTCAAGGGAACAGAGATCAACCAGTTCAAGGCTTAGAGAAGAATTATGTCTCTGGGACAAAAATATTCAGGATTTTAGACTTCATGGCTTAGTGGCCAGATTTGAAAAATACTTAGAGACAGAAAGATGCAAGTAGGCTTTTTAATCCCTAATTGGAATAAACTGAAATAGACTCCCAGGAATATTTGAAAACTCCCATAGGTGTCATTGTCTTGACTAGAATGACCTAGATGATTGAGCTCTTTTTCAGAGTTACTCAGGCAGTTAGCAGTTCTACCACTTGGCCTGCTTTTTCCTAGATACAGAGCAAAATAGCTTGAGGTATAGTTGATCCCCTTTGAAAGATAACATGCTTTTATGAAAAACTCATGGGCTATGTTCAATATAGAAGAGGCTGGATTGTTTTCAGAAATGTGGGATTTAGTACAAGAGCAGGAACGTGTTAATGGAGGTTCTCACCAGGATAGGCTTGAATAAGTTGTTTCCCATACAAAGAAAAGGGATCTGGCAAACAGGGAATACTATTTTATCAGCTGTAAATGCTCAGGTATGCTGTGCTCAAAGGCCTAATGAGTTTTTAGATGGAAACTTAACAAAGCAAAGGTAATAAAAATGTGTGTATTTGTAAATTAATGAAACTGTCAGACTGCCAGCTGATAATACTATGCGTGATACCTTATCAGTTATTAGTCTTCAGGCATTATTTCCCTTTATACAACAGATTTGTGCATGGTCATTGTGAGTTGTCTTCTGTGAGGAAGACTGAATTAATAATGGGATTAGTATAAACCGAATCAAATCTGGGACAGCTGAAACTGGTTAATTTAGTCAAATAATTAAAAGCTGTCTCTGCCTGAGTCACCTTGGGGAATTTTGTTTCTATTTACAGAGTAAATAGTCTGACTACAGTAGGTATTGTCTCTAAGTAGAAACCAGACTATACTGTGTAAACAGTGAGTTGCCAAATAGTTGATGGCAGATAACCAGGTGCACCAGCCTTGCTGGGCACATTCCTTAGACCATACCTTTGGAATGGAGTTCTTGATGTAGCACTTTGCACGTGGCTTGTTTAGACTGAAAGTGTGATTGCACAGCTACACAATGACTTGACTGGTCATTTTAAGGGCAGATGGAAGAGATTTAAGCTTTTCTACATTTTTATCCAAAACAGTTGGATTAGGGAAACATCAAAAGCCTTTCACTTGGAGGTGCTATACCAGTTATGCCTATTCTGAAATCTTTTTCACAAAAGAGACTTGTATTGGTAGGCTAAAAGATGTTTGGTGCTGATATACGGGAGGAATGCAGCCCTCTACTCTATGGAAAGGAAAGAAATGGCTAAGAAATTCAGACATTTTCTGTTTTTCGTTTGTTTTGTTTTGGTTTTTTTTTTTTTATATTACTTTGAATCAGCCTAGTTCCTTTGTTCCTGAGAGAGGGAACGAGACTGTTATAATTTGGTAAACGTGTTTAACTGTTGATTTTCACCATAATGGAGGTCAGCAGAGTGCAACCAACACAAGGATGAGTTCAACCATCATGTCCCTTCAAACACCCTAGGAAAGTGAAAATGCAAAAGGGCCATGCAGATATCCATGGCAGGACCCTATGAGAAGAAAGGTGACAGGGAGAAGAAGAAAGGATCATTCCTCAACACTGACTGGAAGAGTTCTTAATATTTTCTTTGTTGAACTTTTTTGGAATACCAAAAAGCAAACAGAAACCTTTTATTTTAAGGCATGTTTTGGGCAAATGTTTAAACAGTGATTTCTATTTTCTTCACTGTAGGTCACCAATTCACTGTTTAAAGTGCACAGTGACTAAATATTCCATGCAGAAGACAGTACATGGGAAGAAGACAAGCACATATATAATAAGGGCCTGTGAGAAACATGGATAAAATTTCAGGATGACTTAAATCATCTCTTTGCAACATATGTACAGGCTGATGATCAGAATTTAGGTTGCATGCAATTTTCAGAGATGTAGTAAAACTCTAAGGTATAAAACAGGTATATCATAAATGATCAGCTTGGAAGAACATGTGAGCATGTAAGGGAAAATAAATTAGAGGCACCCGAATTTCCTTTACTATGGCACAATTTCAGATTCAGTATTTTTTCCTGTCTCAAAGTACAAAAATGGTACATTTTATAACTGTCTCTGACAGCAGTGCATCAACAGAGAAGGTGACCAACCAGAGAATTTGGCACATTAAGTAAACTGATAAAGTAAATAGGTAACATAAGACACTTTGCTATCTGAATATGAAGTAATTTTAATTTTGATTTTCAGTCTTTAAACACAGGTACTTTTCTTGAAAAATGATATTTGTCAAAAAAGTGTTTTTCTGCAATAGCAATTTCCATTACTTTTCTTCCCAGATTGTTTTAACCATCATATGAAGAATAAGAAATGTAACTGAAAAGTAAAAAAAAAAAAAAATATTAAACCTTGCATTAAGGTTTTATATATTATGCTCAACAGGTCATTAATAGACCGAGCAGAAATTTAATAAAGTGCCATTAAAGAGTCCTAGAAATCCATGCATAATTTATGACAATGCATTGCTTATAACCAACTATAGTACAAGTTATCAATGACTGTGACATGCTTAGGACTCTTATTAAGAATCTCTTAGTTATTCATGTACTATTTGTAAATGGGATAATAAATGATACATGCCTAAGATTTTCTTTATACCCAATGACATCAGCAACTTTATGATTAGCCAATTATTGACTATTATTAGTTTTGCTCCTTTTGTGTAAGTAGATTTTAGATCCTTCCAGTACTGTGTAACTTGGTTTTAGCTGGAAAGTTTGTTATAAAAATATTGTACATTTGAAACTATAGTCAGATGCTTCTAGTCCTCAGATGAATTTTTTTCTGTGAAATCAATTTCTGCATTACAGTGGTGATATGAAACAGTAGTTACTGTTCTAATTGCTGCAAAGTGGCTGGTAGAATTCTTCTCAACACTGATACACATTTTGTGCATCTTTGCAGCAGGATATTTATCATTGTCATTCTCTGAAAATGATGGTCTAATATCTTCAGCTTAGAGCAGTCAGGTCATTCAGTGTGGAGAATTTGTGTAGTTTTTCCTCTTTTGGCTTACTCCTCACAGTCTTTGTATTGTAAGACTTCCTGACCTTGAGTTTCCTCTGCAGTTCTCATTATGACCACTACCAGCTCCCCCAGGTTTCTCTGTTGACTTCCTCTTCTAATTCCTCTCCTTGATTGATAATTTCAGAATCCAGAAGCTGAAGAAGAGAAGCTGTGATCACCCTTGCCCTCCATCTTTCCAAAAAACCCCAAACCAAAATACCAAAACTCAGAAGGCCCTGACTTGAAGCAAATGCAATGATGATATTTCAATGTGAACATGAGAATGAGGACTCAGCTCAGAGTGAAGTCTCTGTTGGATGGGAGAAATGACATTTAATCAAAATGGGACTGTCTTCCATCTGCTGGTGTATCAGTAAAGGAGTCAATGGATCATTAGGAACATCCTGAGAAAGGTAATTTCTGTAGGGATCCTTGTCTGAGTGGGGGTTTTTGGGAGTAGTTAGAGAAAAACATTATGGAGAAATTATGATTGAAGCAATAGATAGTCTGGTCACTCTTGTCTAAACTTAAATTTTACTAAAGCCTAATTCAAATAAGTTTTCCTCCTGAGTTAAATGCAATCCCTAGTCTTTTAGAAAAACACAGGATTCTGCTGTATACCCACCACTTCAGGCACTACTGCTTGGAACTGGCAGTAACTCTGTGCTGCCATTGCTGTTCCAAACACACTCAGCATAAAACAATTTGTATTTACACTTTCCATGCTCCAATTTCTAATCATTTTAGAGCAACTCACCTTCACGGGTGGTTTAAACAAAGGTCTAGGAGTGATGAAAGCATAGACACAATCACTTTCTGCGGTTGTTTTTTGCTTTGGTGAATGGCATAGACAGCTAGGAACAGCAATGCTTAGCTGCCATCACTAAATGCATGGCCTGTCCTTGATCTAGCGTATGGCATGGCCTTGTTGCTCCAGTTATGCCTTAGAAACTCCTCCTCTCTTAGATAAATCAGAAGCTGTGCATACCCCTTTTCAATTCCAACACCTGGCCTTCAAAATGATGGTTGTACATCTTATCTTGAAGAATGATTAGAAGGTAGGGCTAATGGAGAGATTTTAACCATTTGAGTTTCTTGTGTGGAATGGCTCTCAGATTCCAGCATTTGAGAGTGTGTGAATTTGTTATTTCAACTGAAGGCCTAGATCCCTTCAAAAGGATGAGATATCCATCCCAGGAACTGTGCGAGATCAAGGTGACAGAGAGGCAAAGTAGTCTTGTGGGCTAAATATTTACCTTATTTGTATTTTTGGTTTTTTCTTGCCTGAAAAGCAACAAGACAAACCTGTGAATTATCCGTTAAACTGAAGAGCAAGCAACTTCTATTTCCAGACCTGCTTTTAAAATGGCACATCTTACAACCTTAGTTGACTTTCTCTAGAAAATAAACAAACTTACATGACAAGGGGGCTAATATGTGGGCTTGCAATGAAGAGTCTGAAGGATGGAGATGTTAGTGGCAGTCACAGGAAATGATGTTACCATGACTTGTGGTTTCTGGGCTTGGCTTTGACAGTCTATTTCTGTGAGTACCTCCTCCACGTACACCAGAAGGGAACTGTGCAGCTGTCTTATTTCCTGTAGTACACTTTCATGTGTAGTGCACTTTCCTCAAAAAACCTTAAAAATATTTGCTGCCTCCATATCTTCATCTTCTTTCCTAGTTTCTCTCTCTCTCTCTCTTTCTCTCTGTCTCCCTCTCCTTTTACTTTCAGGACTGATGTGAAAATTGTCAGAGTAGGAACTAAAATAACATTTTTGTTAAATTTGTAAGAGTTAGCTCAGGTGACAGATCCAGTGATTCTGCGTTAGACATCATTTGAAGTTCGTTTACAACACATCTCAGACAAATGTGTACCAAGAAATCAGTAGGAAACTTATGTGTTAAAATGAAAATGCAGCTTTGAGTCATTGAAAAAAGGCTTTGGTTATTGTTTTATCTGCCCATTTAAAATTCTAATTTCTTGTGAATTATCAACTTGATACCAGCCATGGGAGTATAGAAGGATGTTTTTATTTAAAATATATGTTATTTTCACATTTTATTTACAAATAATTGGATTTTTTGTTCCAAATTTACTGCTCTTTCCACATTTTCAAAAAGTAACATGATGCTTTAGTTTGTAGGATTTCTACTAAATTTAGTGTGAGTTGGGCCACTGACATAATGAAAAAGCCTTTTTGAATTGTATTGTATGAACAAATCTTTACTAAAAAGTGATTTTTTTTTAAATTAAAAACTCTTCTTAAGAGAGTCTTGAAATATAAAATCCATCAAGACTTGACCTTGACATTCATTAATTCCCTACAAAATGTGTGGTGATTTTTCAATCCTTACTATGACCATTCTTAAGTTTTCAACTTTGTGCTGGATAGAGGTATGAAGAGATACAGCACTGTTGAAACAATTGGGAAATAAAAGGTCCTGAAAAGTCTAAAGATCCATTTCTATGGCAATGTGTTAAATGGTAATGTTAGAAGACCTAATAGCAGTAGTACGTCCAAAGAGTTAATGGCTAATATTGGAAGTGGTGTTAACTGAGGTATTTTACTTAACCTGGTTTTACTTTTTAGGGTAGATAAGGACGACTGAGTTTTAAAACAGTTTAAATTTTAGCTGTTTTTTCTCTCATGATACATTCCTCTATACCCTTGTCGAGGTTTAGGAATAGTATTCTCCAATTTAGTACTTCTGCTAAAACCACAGCACCGCCTGTTTTCCTCTCCCTCTCCAAATGGAAGCAGAAAAGGCAGATATCATGGATCGAGATAAAAACAATTTCCTGGAAACAGCAATGAGATAAGAAAATGAATAGTAACAGTAACAGCATTAATAACAAAAGTATACAAAAAGAGAATTATTCACATTCCAAAATGCTCACCGCTGACCCCACGACAAGAAACAAATACTGTACAGTTTTCCCCACCATGTTTTCCCAAGTGGAAGGGACACTTTCTCCTTCGAGGCAAGAGAGAGTTGGCAATGAGTGAGGTGGTATCAAATTACAGTAGGGTCCTGGCCACACACCCCTCATGGCTACTGCAAAAAATTACCCCTGTCCTGTCTGAAACTAGGACAACCCCAAAGTTCCAACAACATATCATAATTAGATATCTCTTATTAGCAGTCTTCTCTTGGTTTCAGGAGGATGGCCAAAAAGTAGTGACAGTGGGTCCAAATTTTCCTTGAAAACTGAGGGATGTTGCAGCAAATTTAGAATAAGATAGTTCACAAATTCCAAATATAATAGCCATAGCACTATTAGCATAAAAACAGGGACAAGAAAAGAATGTCTGCTATTCCCAACTGTTCCCAGTTTTATCAGAGAAAATGTGAAATATTGTTCTCCTGGTTTTCTGTTGCGGGTAGGAGCTGACTACTGCTCTTAAGACACAAAATACCTTGCAGTTTGTGACATGTGGCTGGGTGGATATTATGATTTCACTATTGGAGCTGGTTGATAACCAGTTAGCTATGAATGATGAATAAAAATCATTATTTTATTGAGATTGGGGACATACTCTTTGCAATATTTAGTTCAAGATAACACATAGGAGAGCAAAAGCAGATGGACTGTGCCTTGACATAGCAGTCCCTAAGTAGAACGTTGCTCAGCTTCCTAGGGGTTTAGTTACTTCTATTAGCTAGAAGATTTGCTTAAAGACCTATTAAAACATTTTGTGCTCTGCTGTATGACTTTAGTATTAATATCTAAAGTGACATTTCTTCGATCTTAAGTCAGATTGTCCAGCAGTATTTCTATCTTTCAGACTTCTGCATCAGAGAACTCGCAAGGTAGTACTGGAGGAAACCCTGAATTGCTTTGTAAATAGGCCTGGAGAGGGTTAGATTTATTTGGTGTAAACCTGACGCATTTGTAATTCAGAAAAGTCTGAATAATGCATAATAAGAACAGATCACAGTTTAACCTTCCTATTGGCTTCAGCCTCAGGAGGTAATTAGACACACTTTCATGGAGGCAACAAAAACGTAGTGTTTTTTACCCTGAAAGCTGACACAGCATTACTTTTACTTCTAGGCTTAACATGAACATAAGCACTCGTGGTTTACTGACATAAAGTAGGTCAAGGAATGAAGCATAATTAATTGTATGCCTTTTCTATAGTGAATCCCCAAACCCCATGGCTGAATGAATTCCATTAGACACACACACCTTTTTTTTTTTTTCATCTTTAGTCTTATTTTTGTCAACAGACAGCAGTTCCAGTTCCTCAGATCTCTAAATTGATTATGGTCATCTACACTGTCTTCACCTGCTCTGTCTGCTGAGCTTTATTTTCTTTATCTATTTTGTGACAGATACATACTTTGCTTTAACTTTTTTTCCTCAGAACTGAAAACAAATTTTGAACTACATGTTACCGTGCTTCCCTAACAACAGTTATATCAGTGTAACAATGCCTTTATTATAAACAGGTGCAGAAGGCACGTAATAATTTAAAGGTGAGAGTGTTTCCCTTGTGTATTGTCTTAAAAGAGGAAACAGTTTCACAGCAGCATAAATACTCTTCCTAGCAGTACCAGACGTTAATATTCTGCTTTTCAATGTGCTCACTGCACTGTCTGAGGGTTTCAGTGTGCTGGAGGTAGCTAAAAACTCTTTCTCTGCCTTAACCCCCACCAGCAGCCCAGTTATGCTGAACCTGGAGCTGAGGGAGGGCTGTGCTTCTCCTAATGGCAGGGCAAGCAGTCAGCTTTCTCCTCCTGCAAGCAGCATGTGATGTGTGTGGCTGCCACATTGCAGGGAAAAGCAAGGGCTAACTCACCCTTCTACTTTCTCTCTAAATAGTTTCCCTTCTGCTGTTGCCTCAAGGGCTGGAGTCAGGGAGCTGGTCAAGACCCCTGGGCTGCTCAGCCTGGTGCCTATGAAAGGAGGGGACATTGAGGCAGAGAGGCTTCCTATTTCCTCTGTCTCCCGCACACAACTGTGTCTGTACCACATAGAACAAAAGCATCCAGCTGTTTACTAGCTGCTGGGTGTGTAATGCCAGCATATATATGTCTGTGCCTATATGGGCCCTTCTGCTTGTGCTCTGCAGTTACCCTTTCCTTGGGGCTCTTTGCTGTGCACCCAGGAATGTATTCATACTTGGGTTGCCCATGTCTGGTGCTTAGTGTGGCATGTACAAAAGGCCCATTTCTATGAATGCCTTCTGGGCCTTGGTGGTTTTTACAGAGTTAGATGAGTGTCATGGAATTATCCCCAGTTTTCTGCCCCTTCTGCTCATAAGAAAGGATCAAAAAATGTTCACAAAACATAACTTTTTTTTCATTAAAGTGCATAATTTTTTGGAATGTTTCAACTGGCTACACTACTGAGTTCTCATCTGTTGTAATTTCTCCTCCTGGGCAGGAGAAAACCAAAAGGCCAGCCTTTGGACTGGAAGCCAATGGATTAATTTGTAATTTTTCCAAGTATAGGGTGTTGCAAGACAAAGAGATTTTGTAATAGGTCTGGACATCATATAGCCTTTATGAACAACCTCACTTGTTAGAATTATTACTTCCAGAACTCATCCAGAGAATTAAAAGCTCCAGTTTTCTCTGTATAAACAAAAACCTCACTGCTGGAGAAATGATCTTATGAAACAGCTCCAAGCTCTTAGTTCCTATTTTTACCACCAAATTTGCCTGCAGCTGCCAGTTTGAATTACTTCCATCTTTTCTCTGCTTAGAACAACCAAGGGAGTAGAGAAAAGAGAAAAAGAGGATCTGCAGAGATTTTGATTCTTTAAGACGAAGAAAGAATTTGTGTAGCTGAAAGCTTGATAGGCGCAGAGCTGGAATGGATAGAACAATTAATTCCTCCATTTGTCCATGTTGGTTCCTCCCTTTTCCTCATGTAACCAATTGGCTTATTAATGTTGCAGTATAGATCTGTAGACAGTCTAGGATAAAAATGCAAGTTGGTTGTCTTATGCATCGCCAATTTTTGTAGGGTTGAAGAGTTCACAATTTGGAAAAAACTTCCCATGTTCTTATTTATCTATGCTTAGATTTATAGAACTAACAGTTATGCTTTTGCTGTTTTGTGTGATGAGGAAAAAATATAACACAAAATAGAGCAAGCCCTTTTAGTTTTTGATTTATAGAGTCTGATATGTGTTGACCTCACTCTGTCTACAAAGCAAAGGAGTGTGGGGTTGTCTCCTCTTATCACTTATATTACAGTGATCAGTCTACTGTAATTTTTATCTGTTTCCTGAGATACTGACAGTCTAGTGTTCTTGGTTTTTACTCTTCTGTGATCTAAAAAATTGTATCAAAATAATCAAGCACCAATTGAAAATTTGATGGTTGTATTTAAAGTAGATGTATTTTTCCCCACAGCATGCTTTCTTATATATTATTGCCATTGCTGTTTAAAAAAAAAAATAATGTAGTTTCAGGATTTTTACAGCAAAGCTTTCTTAAGCTTGGTCATGTCATGATTAAATTTGGTTTCTGCATTTTCTCAACTGTGTCACAGAAAGAGAACTGTTATATGGTTCTCTCCCATGATGCATTCACAGTAAGGATGTTCAATAACTGTGCTATTTTTTCTCCAAATTCTCATCATGTGACCGTGCTAAAAATAACTCTGCCTGTGACTTCTGGCTTTGTAGATTTGCTATATTTGCTGTAAGTGGAAGAAGATGAGCAGGGGTTTGGAGTCAAACCTTATTGTTCAGTAGTGGTCTCTTACCGAAGCTATGAAATGTCACGTAAAGAAGTAGATGTTAATTGACAAAACTAATTTCAATTAATACTGGTTTTCTTCACGTCCTAATAGCATGTTATGTATGTGGACAGACAGGGAAAAGTAGATGGCTTCCAAATACTTCGAACTTCACTTCTATTTACTTCTATTGTGAAGTTATATATTTAGATGAAAGGTGGAATTAGGAGGCTATTTGCATCATGCATTTACATTTTTTCTCCAGGAAGCTGAGTAATGTTTATGGCAAAAAACCCCAGATTCTCCATCACCAAGGAAACAGATTGACCTATACCAATAATACAAACATGATTATGTATAAAGATTAATATTTTGGAGGATATGATGGGGATTCCAATGGTTTTATTAAATAAGGTATTGAAGAAAACAAGTTATTAATTAACCTTTTAAAATTTATACAAAAAGGAGGGCTATGTGGATGTGTGCCTGGAAACTTTAATGCAAAGGGCACAAGACACAACAGGCAATATCTAAGAGGATAGAATACCACCTGGTGAGAGGTATATTTACAAACCATTGGTCTAGTGCTTTGGAGATAGGCACCATTTTGTTTTCATAAGTTCCTGCTGAACTGACCATCAGCCTGAGGCCTTGCATTTCCTCCCAGCTGCCTTATTGCCATTAATTTTTATGAAAGCCAAGACCAGGCAGAAGCATGTGTTAGGACTGACCAAGAAGATAATCTGATACACAAAATATTTATGGTCTACTCCAGTTGAAATAAACGGAATAAATTGATTTGAGTTGAGCAGTATCTCCTCTTTTAAAGGGAAAATTTATTGCTTCTAGCAAGTAGCTTTTCAAGGGATCCTGGCCTCTAATGAATAAAATACAGTGTTCAAATTTCATTTACGCTAATAGTGCAGGATGTTCTCATGCAGTGCTGAGGAATCTACTGTGTAAAGTGTGTGTACTAAAGCTCTTACACATGGCCAGTGCAATATCAAGGAGTTTTACTGTGAATTCAAATCATATCTGTGCATATTTGTTTTACTTACAACCTTTGTATTTTCATACTCTTACCCCTTCCTGGTGGATAACATTAATTTTCAAATGAAACTCCAATTAACATTTTCCTAAATAATACTTGTTGGTGCTGCCCAGTGTTTTACACACAGCATCAATGAATTTTGAATACTATGACATCTGAGGAGATAGGTATATGTGTGCACATAACAGGAGACATACTTGATACTGTAATTTCTCTGTTGTCAATACATGTAAGTGCTTATCTGTCTTCTCTCTTACCTTACTTTACAAAGCAATTCTCAGTGAAAGTCAGAGAGCCCTGGCAGCAAAGTGGCTTTAACTCTTGATGATCATTTATTTGCATGAAGACCCAGTTGAACTTCTTTTGCTTCTACTGAAACCTTTTTTTCAAGTCTGAGTTCTCCACAGAGATAATTAAATGACAAAGTAGTACTTTGATTGCAAGGAGTGGAACCTGAGAAAGAAGCCTGAGGTTTTAAGAAATCGTCTTAGCAGGACCCTGAAAAACTGAAGAGAGCAAGAAGAGAAGCAAAATTTAAATGACTGGTGGTGACATGGAGAGGATGGTTTTTAATAATGGGAAGCAAAAAATAGGGAAGAGGAAAGATTCTGAATGCTTCACAGCACCCTGATCCAACCCAGAAAATACCCTAGAGTGGTTAAATGATATGTGAGAAAGTATTGAGAGGGACATTTCCTGATGCGAGACAAAATCTGCTTATCAAGTTGCTAATATGTATCCCTGAAAAAGTGAACTGTAAATTGGGAGTGTATTTTCGGCTGGAGGTCTGGGGAAGTTAGTTGTGCTTAAAGACATTGGCATATCAAGAGTGGATTTAGGGGCTTCCTAGAGGCCTTGGAAAGGAAGTGCTATTTTCACAAATTAGAAACCAAAAGAGAGGTAGTATTAGGGAAGCTAATAAAAGAGAATCTTTGCAACCATTCCAAGGGGAACAGAGAGAGAAAAATGTATACAGAACACTCCGTTTTTCTAGTAGTCTTTGTATTATTCTGGGTTTTGTTATTTTTCAACATAAATCCTAACATATTAGCCATACAGAGTTTTTTGATCTGTTTTCTTTTCTTTGACTAACATTTCTGTCTCTTACTGTATCTAATGAGGCAAATGTGTGTCATGTAATTTTATTAATTTCAGGCTCTGCAAATAATCTAAAAAATATTGAATACTATCCTTGCAGAAAATACCATCACTGAAAGTCCTACTCCTAAGAGAAAATGCTTCTAGATGCTGGTTCATACTGATCAAAACCATTATGATATTGTAGAACTACTGCTTTCAAAAGCCAAAAATGCATGAGATAGTAATAATTCTAACATTTTTATTTGATAAGCTTCCAGAGGACAGGATAAGGAGAAGTTCTATTAAATTTATAGATGATATTAAACTCCAAGTAAACATAACACTGTGTGCAGAAGAATTAGGGAACCTCACCAAAAGGCTATAATAAATGTGGTGTATAGTTGTTACTGATATAGTCAGACTGAATATACACATAGGAGAGTAGAATATCCAGATTTGTGGTGATAACATTTTGGAAGGATACTTAAACTCATGGTTGTATCTCTATCTCCAGTATAGGAAGCTCTCCAATATAGAAAGTATATATCTGATATGAGACTGGTTTTTTTTGCACACCAGTATACTGTTACAAACTTTTACAGATCCCTTTTCTGTCCTCTAGAGGATCTAACCATTAGCAAGTCCCTGGACTAAGTACACTCTTTTATCTTCTATGGCAATTCTTATGTTTCTGCTGTATTTGGAACCACATACCTTGCTACAGCTACATATTGTAGAGTCAGTGTTTCAAGAGTGATGACCATTGACTGAAGAGACTTAGATGTTGGATCAAAAAGTTGGTGGAGATTTAAGCTGAGCCATTATCCAGTCCTTGCTTCAGGCCCATTCCATTTTTTTCTCTGCTCTGTAGAAACTTCTCAGGTTTTTGAGAGACAGTTCCTCAGTTATCCACACATAGAAGGTACATTCCTTTTCTCCCCAAATGATCAACAGGTCTTCCTTGAGGTAACTCAGAGAAGAGAGGAAAAGCATGTTGGTAGCATGTCTTCAGTCTGCTTCAGATCACTTAGGACAAATGGTAGAAATCCCAAAGAGACTAATTGTGTGACTTTTGGACTGACACACTGGCAATTGCTCTCTGTTCACCTGTTGTGTACATATATCACGTTTCTTCCCGTAGCCATGCCCAGTAACTTCCAACAAGAGCAGGGAACAAGCAATGTTTTGTTTTATGAAGCAGCTAGTTACGAAATTCAGAGCTGGTTTTCTGTAGGCACAGCATATAAATGTATTGAATGCAAGAAAAATAAAAAAGTCAAGTGAGGACACTCCTGTGAAAGGCAAGGCCATTTGTTTCAAACTTCTGGCTTTCTCCTATGGATTTTGCCCAGCAGCTTGTGAAAAAAGATATAAATTTCCTTCTCTAGATTTGTAAATCATTCTGGCTTAACCTCTTTCTTTGATAGGAAATGTTGGGTTATGTGAGTGACCTGAACCTGAGGCTGCAAAGACCTTTCTCAAATCTGAGTATTCAGGGAAATCAGGAAATTGTACAGAAGGCACAGTAAAGGATTTTTTTGGCTGTAGATCTGCTACCCAAAATCTAGATTGGCAAGAGAATATTATTTGCTTCATTTCCCTAGGACTTTGTCTATCTGTATGCTTATGTCCTCCTTTTCAGCAGCTCCAGTTCATACCATTTTTTCTGTAAGCCTCAGGGATTTTTAGTTTGGGCTGGGGTTAGCTTCGTAATAGTATTCATTTTTCTGCAACTCAAATCTTTTTGGCAAAAATCCCTTCTAATTCTGCCTCAGTTTGTCTTTCAGTGATCAGTCAGGCCTACATCCTTCTAGACATTTGAACACATAGCTCCTATGTAAAGGCCTAACTCACTGAAATAAAAATCCCAAATTTTATTTCTTTTGGACCCCTGATTTTTTTGTGATTTTTGTGGTTGATAGCCTTGGTCTCCTTCTACCATGTCCATTTAAATGTCTGTTGGGCTGAAGATCATAATGTCTGTCCACTTCAGCAAGGTTCTACGAATATTTTATGTGTTTTGCTTTGGCAGAGTAAAGAAGCTCTTTGTTACAGACAAATACAGAGAACATGACTCTGTGATCCATTCCACTTCAGAGTATCGAGAATATATAAAGTTTTAGTTCATGGTGCATATGGTTCTGCCAAAAATTCCTGGTCATATCAAGTTCTAAAATGCATAATTTGACCACATAGAACCCATATTTTAACCTAAAAACACAGGCAAGAAGAGTTGAAGCATAACTTCCAGCCATGACCCAACATTTCCTGGGCCTAGGTTCTTAACCATTACTCTGCCATGAATTAGACTGGGAATTTAAACCTCCCACTTTGTTAAAAGATTCTAAACTAAACTAAAGACTAATCTTGTCTTTTACGGATCAGGCAGCTTGCTCTGCATCTGTACTTAGAGACATTTTTACACAAACCTTTATCATCAAAATCAGTTGTGATTCCTTTGTGGGCAGGGCAGTATCCTGAGGAGTCAAACATCCAGTTTGGCTACATTCTTCAGTAAAGTGGGTATTAACTCCTCTTCTTTGCATCTACTTAATGTTTTTCTTCAATGGTGTAAAAGCAACACACTGGACCATTTAAGAATATTATTTTTTTCATTGAGGACTGTCTTTTGCTTGCTCATTTTTAACTGTGGACATCCATTCTTCTGACACATTTCCCACTGGAGCAGGAAAAAAACCCAACAATACAATTATTAAAGGGTGAGGGATGTAATTTTTGTGGGGTTTTGCATCCTATTTTTTTGCTGTAAGGAACATTTTACTTAAAATGCAGAGAGATACACAATGGTTAACTAAGTTCAGCATTTGTCATTTTTTTGTCTCTTTGGTAGTTTCATTAAATAAAAAGCATGAAACTGAAAGACAAAATCAACTAGATTTGAAACTATTGTTTCTTCATAAGACCCGTTCATTTCACAGAATCACAGAATCATCTAGGTTGGAAAAGACCTCTGAGATCATTGAGTCCAACCTGTGACCTAACACTACCTTTTCTACTAGACCATGGTACTAAGTGCCACATTCAGTCTCTTCTTAAACACCTCTGGGGACAGTGACTCCACCACCTTCCTGGGCAACCCATTTGAATACCCAATCATTCTCTCTGAAAAGAACTTCTTCCTAATGTCCTACCTAAACCTCCCCTGGCGCAACTTAAGACTGTATTCTCTTGTCTTACTGATAGTTGCCTGGGAGAAGAGACTGATGCCCACCTGCCTACAACCTCATTTCAGGGGAGTTGTAGAGTGTGATAAGGTCTCCCCTGAGCTTCCTCTTCTCTAGCTGAACAACCCCAGCTCCCTCAGCTGCTCCTCACAGGGCTTGTGCTACAGTCCCTTCACCAGCCTCATTGGCCTTCTTTGGACACGCTCCAGCACCTCAATATCCTTCCTAAATTGAGGGGCCAAGAACTGGACACAGTACTCAAGAGGTGGCCTAATGAGCGAGGAGTACAGGGTAAGAATCACTTCCCTCGTCCTCCTGGCCATGCTATTCCTGATCCAGGCCAGGATGCCATTGGCCTTCTTGGCCACCTGGGCACACTGCTGGCTCATATTCAGCTTCCTATCAATCCAGGTCCCTTTCTGCCTGGCTGCTCTCCAGCCACTCTATCCCCAGCCTGTCATGCTGTATGGGGTTGTTGTAGCCAAAGTACAGGACCCAGCACTTGATCTTGTTGAACCTCATCCTACTGGTTTTGGCCCATTTATTCAGCCTGAATTTGATGACTACAATCTGCTGTAAGTCTGCTTTTGCTCATAAAAATCATGCCCCTCACACTTAAATAACATGGACATCTGTAGTTTTTTTCTCATAGTGCCTGTAATGTTATTTATTGTCTGTCTGTCACCCATGCACACCCAATGATAAGATGACTTACAGTAATATGTAATGTCAATATGTAAGAGTCAAATCTGTTGGTTCAATTTTTCTTCAGTGCATGAACACCTTTTTTATATAAACAGAAATTGTTCCTCTGACACTATTTAAGACTTGTCTATGTATGTTGCAGGAGATAATTGGACTGGTGGGTTGCATTCTGTGGTTTTTTTTTTCCCAGACTTTTCCTTTTTTCCGCCAAGCATTTAAAAACCTCAAAGCAATATTAGATTTACATTACAGCTACACAATTCAAGTGTATGAGATGTCCTTTTTTTGCCTCTTGGTCTTATAACCAAAAGGAAGAATAGACTCTATAGTGCAAGAGAGGTAGGCTGGAAGGTCTGAAGAGTGGTTGTAGCAGAAAACTTTTTGTGTTCTGAACATCATCCTAGACACTGGGTTGCACGCAAGTTGGTTTGGGATGAAGTTTGCTAAGGGATGTACCATTAGCAGATGTGACCTTTAAGTCACAGAGGTGGGGAAGGACTCTCATTACATTTCTCTTCCAAGTTTTCCCTAGTAATTTTGCAGTAATTCCTCTTTCTTATGAGTGACAGGAAAATAATGATGATTTATTTTTTTAATTATTTCAGCCAGTCTAATTTAAGTAAATGACAGAAACTTTTGGCTGCAACAATAATATGTTTTTAATTTTTTTTAAAATATTTTTTTTAGAGTGCAGTGTACTTGAAAATTTTTTATGTGATTATGTAATAATAGGGTGGAAAAATCCGGAGTAGAGGTGATAAGTTACATCTTCCTCTGTTTGAAAGTCTATAGAAGACTTTCTCTTTTTCATTTCAACAATCTAGTGGTGCAGAGAGCAATAAGGCTAAAATGAGGTTAGTTCTGAGATAGATTGAATCTGTCAGTATGCACTAAACTTTGGCAGGATTCCACAGCAGGCTGAATGTTGGTGAACTGAGATGAAGAAGCACTTTCATCACTATAAACTAGACATGTCAGCATGCTGACGCCTAACACCCAGGAAAAAAAAACACCCTGAGCTTTCAAGAGATACCACACCTGCTTCTAATAATAAATGACATGTTACTTCCTATCTATTCACTTAAACTGAGCTATGTTTATCTTCTACCTGATTCCATGATAACTTTGAAGTTTGGATTAAGTCTTTTTAAAAAATAATTTCCATTCATGGTGCAAACCTTGGTAGAGAGTAATTACAACCCTGACAACTAAAGAAACTTGTTCAGCAAATTTCATCACCAGTTTGCAATACTCACACAACAGTTTTTTCCAGCTGTGGGTACATCAGTGCTTCTGGTTGACTGTTTAAGTTCACAAATGTGAAGTAAGATAAAGGCACACAAAGCACTTATACTGAAATGATCTCTACTGTACAGGGGCAGTATATGTTTTGTTAAAAAGAGAATAGGATTGGATTCAGCATTTGGTAGTTTGAAACAAATGCCACTGTGTCATGCCAACTTACAGTCCAGCTTTGAATAGTATGTCCTGGCAAAATGCAACACTATTTCTGTTTTGGTATCCAAAGGGAAATCTTTTCTTCCAAGCTAATTATCCATCTTTATTTTGAAGTGGTTTAAACTAACCAGATTTGACTGTAAAGAGTCAGGATCAATAAAAAATAAACATTTTTATGCTGATCAGCAGGTATTCTAATTCATCAGCACTAAATCACTTTTATTCAGCTCTGTCCAAGTCTGTTTTCACAGGCACAACATTTTGTAATGTAAAAAGGCTTGGTAAATAAACACTGTAATTACAGGAAATTGCTATTGACTGCAGGTATAATAAGATGCAATTTGAAAAATTCTTAAAACCATTATAAAATCATGAAAGCAGGAAGACATACATAGAAGAGGTCAGTAGGCTATTTAGCTAAGTCACTAAGATAACTTTCTTCTTTTTCTCCATTTTCTTTTAAGAACAATTAGAAAGATTTTAGAAGATTTTTCTTAAGAGGAGCCCAGTCAGCTCTAGAAGCTGAAACTATTTTTTTATAATTTTTATTATTTGTTTATTTATTTCTGCTTGTATTAAATCTATCAGAGGTTGTCCAGAACTGGAACTTACTATGCTACCAAAACAAATATTATTAATGATATACATAATTGTTCATTTGAATGTCTTATTTATTTAAAATTACAACTAGTGATGGCTTGGTCCTCTCCCTTTTTTTGTCATAAAATGAATTTTGGTATGCTACCTACTTCAGGTTCTGTTTCTGGCTAGCTTTGTAATAATACAAAGTTAAAATAAAGGTAAATAATCCTAAGCAAATTTTTTTCTTTTTTTGAGCGCTTCACAGAGAAATAGTTTTGGTAATGTATTTGAATTAGTAGAGTACAACAAAATTCAAACCAGGTGTAGGAAACTGCATCATCATTCACATCCTTATAGTTGCTCCTTTCCACATCTGATCTTAATTTGATCCTTTAGATCTGCAAAACTGTGCTGTAAGTTCACCAGTTGGCTATTTTGTGAGAATCTCATAATTTTCTTTTCCTTTCCAAAACTAGAAACACAGGAAGACAAAAAAGAGAGACAAAAATTAAGGTCATAACAAAAACTTTGTAATCTCCAGCAAAATTTAATTCTACAAAGAAGCCAAAGATTAGACAAAACTGAGGCCCTTTGTATGACCCTAGAAATTCATATACCTTTTACCCTTATTGTCTTCTTCTGTTTTAATATGAAATATCATATGTAAAAGGAAATTTTCAAAAAATCTTTCAAAATATTTTCAATCTTCTGTTCCAGTGCTATACTCCTCACTTTTCAGGTCAAAGCTGACCTCATGAGAGCTAAGACAGTTCTTCTGTTTCAGTGTGTTACTTGCAGATGCTGCTAGGAGTGGTTATTGAAGTGAACACATCTTTGCAGCTATGTCAAATCAAGAAATGTCCATAGCAATTATAAACACAGTTTTTGAGTGTTCTCGTGTTTGATATCATAAGTTCAAAAATTTTAATAACATAAGATAATTAATGATTAATTTTTGGCAAATCAGCTTTATAACACCTCATAGATGGTTAAGGATCTGAAAAATATTCTGAATAGATGGTTTGTACTCTTATCAGCAAACCAGAAAGGTTTTCAGATCTCTCTCATGCAGTTTTAATCAAATTATGTAAGGCACTTGTAAATCTGAATTCAGTAATGAAACAGTGGTCAAATAGGCACACCTTATCTCTTTGTTTCTCTATTGCTCTTAAAAGAGATCTCTATGGTCTTCACTACTTGAAATTGAATTTCTCAACATCGTCTGGAAGCAATAGCTTTCTGATACCAATTAAAAATATCCTTGAATTTAATTTCCTGCAGATTTTTCTCAAAAAAAATTGGGTACATTACTTTCAAGTTTTTAGATCTCCACTGCTAATCGTTTTGTTTTGTTTTTCCTGGTATCTGTGTGAATTTAATCTTTGGTTTTAATTTCATGGCAGTTTAGAGCAATAGACAGAATCTATGCAGTACCACTTCCTGTGACTCTATGAGAGACGGAGGGAATATTAACAGCATCACCTTCATTGTAATTCTGTGACAGTCTTCTGTGTATTCCAGGTGGGACATTAAACTTAATACTGCCATTGACAGCACTTCAAGCTATGTCTCTAAGACATACATATATGTGAATGTATTCCTGAGCCTTTATTTTCATTTTATTGATGGGTGACACACACAAAAAGTTCTATCCCTTGGAAAGTCTCACTTTGTGGAATAACATGGGTGAACTGACATCTGATTCTTGCAAAAGCTTGGGATAAGCCAGCAAGGTTTACATCAATTCACTCTAAAGTGGCATTTTTTTCATTACACTTGTGTAGGGGGGGAAAGTTTTAGTTTCCATTTCAGTTGCACTGAAATTGCTGCCACAGTTTCAGTTCTAAAGGTTAGGTGTCAGAGGGAAATGAGAGCTTTAAAATAGTTTTGAAATGTTGTATAGGAAAGCTGTTAAAAAAGTCAGCTGAATTCTGTTTCTGCTAGCAATATTTGGACATTCTTTATTGTGCCCTGGGATCCAGTGTAGGTTGGCAACATTGAAAAAGTTCAGACTCTTCTTTCAGTCCAGCTGGCAGGGCTATGGTCCTGCAAGGAATAGAGGAAGGCTGTCTCTTTAATAGTGTGGTGCTGGTAAGATCCAGAGCTTGATAAGTTCCCATGCCCCATAATGTACATGTATTTTCCCCAGGCCAGACTTTCCAGACGTTGAACCTGTCTCTGTGTTGTGCTGTATTTCCAGCTGCTGAATTTCGTATGTGTTGAATCCTTTTGACTCAAAGAAGTGACTAAGCAGTTTTCCTATTTGGCAGCTCCTCTAAATGAAAAAAACATTTCCATACATGCTTGTTGCAGCAGCAACCTAAAACCTAAACCTTTTGGTGACACACTGGTTTTCTGTTATCTGTCCATGCACTTCTAGATAGGAGGTGGGGCAAACCCTTTCTCTTCAGTGTCTTGGAAGCTGTTTAAAATTTATAGTTTTACCAGTATGAGATGTATCATCACCACTTGGATGAAACTCTTTTGTAGGCTGTGTTTGGTTGCTCCACTGTAATTTCCTAGACAGTGTCAAAATGTCAAGCTTCAACTTCAACATGAACTCCTGAAGCCATTCTGATGATTGAAGTAGAAATATTATTTGCCATTCACAAAACTAATGTGTGACTCTAAAGCAAACAACACAAATGGAAACCTGCTGCTTCAGATGTTGAAAGATAGACCGATGGTAAACTAGAAAGCATTTTGGCTGACAGGGCTAGATGTACAAATATTATTTTTCATCTCTGACTTGTGGAAACATCTATATCTCCACATATAAGAGAAACCTAACCTCATTATGCTGAGTATAAACTTATGAACTGCATAGCAGAGTTGAAACTTTTTATCTGATCAGGGGCTTTTAACACTAC
Organism: Manacus vitellinus; assembly: GCF_001715985.3. Classification (NCBI taxonomy): domain Eukaryota; kingdom Metazoa; phylum Chordata; class Aves; order Passeriformes; family Pipridae; genus Manacus; species Manacus vitellinus. The sequence goes on from NW_021940863.1 coordinate 418,412, forward strand.
TTTGTACTTTTAAATTGTATTTCACTCTAATACTTAAGCACATCTTGTTTTTCAAAAAACCTTTCTTAAAAAAAAAGAAAAATAAAAGCTCTGGTTAAAAGGAATTGAGCTGCACATTCAAAAGAATTAGTCATCTCATCGTCTGATTTAAATCAGGGTAATTCCATGCATTTGTAACAGCTGGACATTTGGCCCAGGGATTTGTCTAATCTGGGACCCAAATTTTGATAGATAAGGAATTCCCATCAAAGCATTTAAAGCTCATGTTCTTTTTTTAATTAGGAGACATCTGCAAAAATGGACTGGAGAAAGCTGAATGGTCTCGATCTCTTCACAATTATAATCTATTTTACCCTATTGCAACTATTTTTTAAAGACCTTCTCAATCTATTTCTAATTTGAGAGTTAGTCCTTACCTTTTTTGGCAAAACAAAGTAAGAAATGTGTTTATTCTTCCACTGGAGCCCCCAAAACAGGGCTCAGAGGTAATCATGTTGCAAGGAGCTTACATTGCCATAAATTCAGCTGAATTTGGTTCATGCACTCTTCATTCTACTAACTCTCAGTTTCATATTTCTATTTAATTATTTATTAAACTCTTTTTCTTCTTCCTGTAGTCATGGTCTCTCTGACCCACAGAAATGGGAGAACAACTACAGAATCAATTTCTTCTGCATTTTTGATCACAAAGTATGTGAATATCTCTGAAATCATGATGTTATTTATCAAGGTACTTAACTATCAAATACGGGAGTTATGTCACAGTTAAGTGAGAGCTTTTATATGTGACAACACACAAACACGCAACCAGCCAAACTGCTTCATTTTTGTGTGTGTGTCCTTGTGTGCATGTAGCAAACACAAAATCAAAGGTTAAAGCAAAAAGCATCAGACACTATTCTATTCTACTATTTCCAGATGTGCTGAATTCCCACAATGGAAGGAATGTTAAAAATGTTTCAAATTAAATTGACCTAATTGAAAGGGAGCAGCAACTGGTTTGCAGCAGTTTTAAAACTACATGAGAAAACAATTTCTTAGAAGCTAGAAATATGCGAACATTTTGTAATTGTTTTCAACCAATTGTTCATCTATGTTACCTTGCTGCACACAGAAAGGTACCCATATCTTAATATTGCTATTTGTATATCTATATGTATGTATGATTGGATGTTCCACACCATAACAAAAATTTGTATTTTTCTGAGCAAAGCAAATTGTATGTCACACCTAAATATTTCATTCAATGAAGTAGTATAATTCTTGCTATATGTTTCTTTGGGCTTGAGACTTACAGTTTATAGACATGCATGTTTTATGACACTGAATCAATAACTGGGGCAGCCAAAGGGTGGACACACATCTGTCCTGCCAGTCCTACTAAGGTGGAAGTCATGATATTCTTAACCTGGCTAAACTGGTTTTTGAAACCCTGAGCCTGTAAGACTTTATACATGTGCTTGATTTGATGTGTGAAAGCACTAGAAAAGTCAATGGGATGGCTTACAGTATGTGAAGACGAATATGGGTGCCTAAGTCTTCCTAGCAGTGGGCTCTTTGGAATGAATATCCTTGTCTCATTTCATGGAACAGGTAATAGAATGAAGTCTGGTATGTTACTGTTCCACTCATTGTTCTAAAAAAAAATTCTCTGGCTAACGAGAATCCCTGGAAGCAAACCATGTTGCTTGTAGGGGAAGGAAGAAGTGAATAGCCATAGGCAACTTAAGGAATCAGTGACAGCATTTTAAGTTCTTGAGAAGTTCTGGGCAGCTGATGTTTGAATAATTTTTGAAAGATTTGCTATAGTATGTGTCAGCCTCTATGACACATTCTATCTTGGAGCAATGTCAAAGAAGGATGTCTTGAAAGAAAATTCAGCTGCAGTGATTAAATGAATCGTTCAGTGAACATAAAAGCAGGTACCTGGAGATTTAGAACAGCACTGAAATATACAATGAAAAGGAACTTTTAAAAAGGCAAGGAACCCTACTTGTAATCTATTACTGAAAAGACATTTGAAAAATGCTGATTTGGACCCTTTCTGGCCTACTGAAATGATTAAAGGTGTTAGAAATATAGTTACTGATTGCTACTTTATGCATTACGACTGAAGAAGAAAGAGAAGTTCTGCTTGTTTGGGTGAAAATCTTCATTGAGAATAATTTGGCAAGTTCTCATGTGAAAAGCATTAAGGAATGAAAGCTTTTTTATTTCTTTATTGAAGGTATATTTTCTTCAACATCCATATTGCTGGTGGCACAAAGCTTTTGCTGAGAAAATTTGGAGTGAAATATTTGGTTGAAGGTTATCTTCGTCTTCACAGATCTTTTTCTTTTATGCTCACTATTGATATAGAAAGTTCCCTAGCAGCTCCTTCTCTGGTTTGTTGTCTCTGGTGAAATTGCAGGAAGTTGTTTGTCCTCTAACAACCTTCTCTCATGCAATACAGTAAGTTTCTCGTTCCCTTATGCTTCCTATAACAGAATAGATAGAAGAATGGGTTTTTTGTCAGTGTTCTTTTGTCATTTCCTGTGACTGAATTTCAATTAACTCCTACATTGTTAACATTACAGGTTTGTATCTACTTCATCGTTAAATCTGTGCAATAAAATATGTCTTTAATTACTGTTTTTTATTTAGAATTATTTTCCAATATTAGAAAATAGTCAATGTTGTAATCAGCTCTTTACTAGATCTGAAATCTTACTGTCAAAAGGAAATTCTCTTGAATACAAAAATTACTCAGCAACACATCAGAACTAACATTATACCAATTGTCACAAAGACATCAGTAATTGAATCATCTTGTATCCATGTATTTTTTTATGGACAGACTACTTGTGGCCTAGGAGACCTCATTTACTCAGTTAGGGCGGTCTCAAACAGGATTTAGGCTTAGGCCAATACCCGTGTGGTATTATCAAGGCTCTTCTGTTGGTGTTTATAGGTATCTAGTGAAACTATTCTGCTGCCTTGATTTTTTTTTTTTAGATAAGTAATTTTGGGGGTAGAGGAAAGGGTGGGTTGTTTTATAGAATGATTTCTGGTTGGATCAAGGAGATGTAATGCTTTTGACTTGGACAATTTTTCTGAACTTTGACTTATTTTCAGGAAAAACCAATGATACCGTAAAAACAATTGTTATGGAATTTTTCTGAAATATTTCAATAATATCAATAACTTCACTTCTGTCAAATTATAAGTATGTGGAAACAAAAGTAGCTATAAAAACTCCCTTTCTTGCCCCTTTCCTGGATGTACCACTTTAATACTCAAGTATTTAGAGGAGATAATCCCAGAACACAAAAATAAAGGTGGCCTTCTCCTTATTTTAGTCAGAATTTTTTCATGGTTCATATACTTTGTGGTTTACATATCTTATATATATGAGAAAAAAAATATAAATATATATATATATACACACACACACTAGTGGATTTAGTGAAGTGGATTTAGGATAGAGATTAAAAGAGCTCATTTAAGGGTTTTGGATCTTTTTACACCACTTTGCATACGCCAAAATAAGATTTTCTTTTGTTTATTTAAAAAAAAGTCTACAGACCGCACAATGAATATCACACATTATCAGATTTTTGTAATGTCATTTATCAAAGAATGTGATGGCAATATGTCATAAGATATTAAATGTCTGAACTAGGAATTTTGAGTCAATAGTGAAACTGAAATGGTTATAAAGCTTCTTTCATGGGCAACGGAAATAAAACTTAAATAGGCTATTATTTATCATCAAAATCTACAATACTGGACCTGAGTTTATCTTGTCTAATCTCCTCTTATGTGCAACATTTAACACAGACTTTGCGCAGTCACATAAATCTGTATATTTTCTTCAATTTTATTTTAATTTATTTTATGTATTTTTACCATTTAGTCCTTCTGAGTTTATCAGACCCCTACAGCTGAGTCGTGTTTCCTTCCTTCCTTTCTTCAGATGAATGTTGCCTTGCATAAATCACTACAGTTTCCCCCTCTGGGGCTTATTTGAATATCACCATTGTCCTTTTTGTAGAAAACTCACAGATAAGGCTGTCTTGATGATCTGGATTTTTGTTAAAGAACTCAGCAATGTCTAGTCTCTTAGCATGGCCTCTGGGTGGTTTGTTTTCCAAAAAGATCCAAAAATTTCCTTAAGAGATGCTCAGAAGAACAGATTCTTCTTTGAAAAACGTGGATAGTTGCCACTGGACCAAAGCTTACATGATGCAGAAAAGAGTAACATAGCAAGTTTTTTCTCTCCCCATTAGATACAGCTTTAAGCCATTTCATACATTTGATCTCTGCTTTTGCTGAAAATTTCATCTTGAGTTCTCCGACATCAATAGCTTATGATTTACTACATTAACACCTGTTGTTGTAACAATTAACCTCACAGTTTCACCGGAGATAACGTTACACTGGAAGCAACAGGAATGTAACAGAAATACCCTTAAGCTCCATGGGAAAGATATTCTGTCATTAGGTAAAGGATCTGACTGCTGCTCCATTTTAACACAATTTAATGTAGGTATATGTAATTATTTCAGTGGAATTATTTGTGGTTTAGACTAGATCTGCCTTAAGATGTACAACATAACTAAAACTGCATGATGTCTGGTCACAGAAGTCTTTACATGCATGACCTCCACCATTAGTCAGTTAAATTCTGGGGTTCTTAGCTTAGGCAAAAAAAAAATCAGTTGTTAATGAGTATTTCCCTGAATAACTTCACTCCCAAATTTGTCTTATTTGGATTCATTAGGAACGTCAGTTTAGATAACCAACCTATTACTCAGAAACAGGCAATGGCCAGTCTTTTTGATGGCAATACCACCACCCAATGAAGCACAAGTGAGGTGGTGATCCAATATGTAGAAATACAAAACCTGATTTCTTAGAGAGTCAATAGATGTTGACTCACTTTTTGTACTAGAATTACTGGTTTACTTGGTTTTCATTAAAGAGTTACACAGTTTAAAAACATATCATAGAAGACTATCTTTGACAAATCTTTAATGTTTCAGCATAACATCTGTAGAAAGGAATAGTAGGTGTAAAGGTCATCCTTTTGTGAGGGAAGTAGGAGACATTTGACCATTGAACTTCTCACTCTGCATTGCAGTCATCTTTAAGAACATGGAAATGTTAGGAAAAAAAGTAAAAATACAACACAGGACTACATTTCTTTCTTGATGAGAAGCATTTAAACAAACTTGAAATGCTAAATTAACACACAAATATATTTAACAGATTTCAACATTGAAGCTTTTTGGATTAAAAGAACCTTTTGGGTTTTATTTTAAGTATGAGGTATTTTCAAATACCAATTTACATAAGTTTAATCAATTCTAAAAGCATTGGTATGATTTTCAACTTAACTAGTACATTTTTTTCCTATTGTACCTCTTAAATAAGTTGTATGTATTGGAAAAATAAAAGAATGTTTTCAAGTGTATTTATTCAAAAACCAAACTACTATCTTAATTTTAAGGAATTTGTTTTTTGACAACTAAGGTAAAGTGGAGCATATAAAATGATAATTTATGACCCACACCTGTTCAGAGACTTCTCTTAAAGACAGTATAGTAGGTTTTTCTGTTTGAGAATACTTTTAGAGTTTATTCTTTGTAGTTTTGTGCATTGAAAACATCCAAGATTTGCTTGAAGCGAACAACAGCAATACGACCACTGACTTGATAGGAACAAATACGTTCTCTTTTACTTCTCTGGAGTTGTGTGCTGTGGTACATTTAGGTAAGAAGACCTCCTACCATTCCCAAGGTGTTAGAAACCTTAGAAACCTCAGAAACCTCAGAAACCTCAAAGAGTATTAAAAGGTTTCGTTTGTTTTTACCCTGCTGTGTCCTGACTGAATGTGAGACATTCTTGACCTGCAGAAGATCCCTCCCACAACCAGCTCCTTAGCTGTAAGTCCTTTAAGGTACTTGCCCATTACATGACCAGATGAGTCCAAAGACCATTGTCAGAGTAATTTATAATGTCAGGAGCCCAGTCCTGGGAGAAAGGATAACGGATTACTGGGATAAAACTGAAGTTGGATCTAGTCACTTGGTGCCACACTGAAAATGACACAGAGGCACTACTATGAACGGAAATCAAATGTGTATATCTTTTTCTCTTACAGTCTCTTATTGTAAAAAACTCGGCTATACTAAATATTTTTTCCTGCTTACACAATCAAGAGGTGGAATGCCAAAAAGTGCTATAAATTGGTGGCCAAAAATGTGTTTTCAGTCCATTCATAGTCTCAAAGCTTCATTGCCAGAAATGAAAGGAACCATTCATCTAAATTATTTCCTTTACCATGGATAGGTATCTTCCAAACCATCTGCTCTACTCTGTAAGGATTAAAAAATATCATCTCAATAAAAATCTATTACTAATTTGCTGCTTTAACAGAAAATAAACGTAAGATTACGAGGAGTAGGAGTGCTCAGAAATAATCAGACTAGTTTATGGTGTGTAATGTTTTGCTGACATAGAGGAAATAAGACAGTGATACTTTTAATGCTTTTGTTTAAACTTCTGGCTCTGTGGGAGATTCTGTGGTTTATAAATCATTTATTGGTTAATATGTGTTATTGCCTTTTTTTTTTCTTCCAGCTTTATGGTACTGGAATGTCAGGAACACTCAGATTATGGCTCTAGATTCCCCTTAGTGCCTGTCCTTAGATATAATCATCTGCCTTGTTGCTGAGCAAAAAACCTGGACATTCATGGTAAGTCCAGAACATCCTGAAAGTTTGATCTACTTGCATTTGTCTCTGTGAATATTTTACAAGTTTGCGGTGAGTCTATTAGGGCAATATGAAAGTGCAATAGGTTCTGTTTTGGACATAGCATCCAAAAAGCAGCTTTTAGCATAGGTGTTCATTTCTTCAAGATGTTCTGAACAAATTCTTCTGTTCTGGAGGGGAAACAGCTGGTTAAAGCACAGATCCTACAAGGCAGTGATTTTCAGGCTTTTCTTTTGCTTGATCTTTACACAGAATGGTCATTATTGGATCGTGCAAGAGGTATCCAGCAGACCTCTTATAAAATAGTAAATTATGTTCCCAAACTAATTTTTCTTTTACAGGTACTTCGAGTTTTGTCTCTTGTTTGATGTGGCCTATGACCATTCAAATGAACACCATTGCTGGGAGAAAAGATAACTGAATCATCAAGGCATTAACGTAGTTGTGGCCTTATTTGCACTGTGATCTTGATGAGTCTACGTTTTTTTTCATTCTGGTTGATATTATTAAATGATAATTTAGTTTATAGCTAGTTTATATTAGCAATTTAAGTAAAATTTATAATTTAGCTGAAGTGATTCTCATTCTTCTTACATCTGCCTTTTAAAACATCTGTTCACTTGCTGGTGACTGGTAAAACACAGGTGACCAAACTGGGCTTTTCATTAGTCAAATGAGCAACCACCAATCCAGTGCTGGCTTATGCTTATGGATGGAAGTATGGTTTGTATATGTGAACGAGTCATAGAATAAAATGCAGTGACAGAACAGGGACCAGAACCATGAGATTTTGTACTAAATCTAAACTATTTACAGTGAGATCATATAGTTACAGGAAGAGATGTAATGACATTGGCAGCAGCGAGACATACCATTTGTTAGACTGAAAATGGAAAAAGAAAAAAAGATTCCTTGTGTTAGAGACCATATTCTGAGACTCCAAGAGTTTCTTGTCATAATCAGAGTAACAAGTGTAGTAGCTCTCTTTTTAAGTATCATTTAATTTTAAACTGTGATCAGTCAAGTGTCTTCTCTAAAATCTATAAAACATTTAGTCTGTGTCTAAAGAATTTATTATAAATTACTTGCTCAGAAACACCACATTGTCTAGTGCAACTGCACTGAAGTCGGGAGAATCACTCTGAGTTTATACAATCATCAAAATGAGAATACATCTTATAGTGTCATGCAACATTATGAAGATTTATGAACGTAGATTTTTTTCTCATGAAAGATAACTTTCTTCTTTCAAAAACAAGGTACTCAATGCAATCGTACCAGTGCGGGAAAACCTTGAGTTTTAAAATAGTAGTCCAGTAGACTGTGGTAGCTTCACTGAAATTCATACATGACATGAAACTGCACTATTTATGTAGAGGTTTCCAAAGGATAATACAGAACTATTTATTAGCAGTGAGTAGTAATGTCTCTATTCTGTGAATAAAATAATAAAACACATTTAAAAATGTCCAAATAAAAATTTCCTTGGAAATTGTCCTTTAGATGCTACACCCAAAGTCACACATGTATAGATTTGCTTGTTGTCAAAATCAGTGTAATTATATATATTGCCTTGTTGTGTCCAATCATCTCTGCATCCGCCTTCTACCACGCAGAGGTATTTTTGTCATGTTCAAAATTAAGACTGCTCTCTTCATTCATATTGTTGGTTTAAGGATTTTGAAAAGTTAAGAGTGGCTTCAGCAAGTCAAATCAAAATCATCTTGTATTAAAATAATATCTTAATGTCATACTAGTTGTGTTGGTGTCAAGTGTTGCAATACCACAGGACATTTAAAAGGGGCTGAGTGTGGAGTGTATTTCTCTTACCAGAAACTTCATCTTCCTTATGTTGACAACCTATATTTGTAATTTTATATGAAACATACTTTTTTATTATTATTATTATTATTTTGTATTTTATTTTAGTTTAGTTTAGTTTTGGAGAAAAGTGAAAAGCAAAGAAAAGCTCAAAAGCAAACAGTAATCTTGGAGCTGTACATTGTTTCTTCATTGTTATTTGCCTTGCAACAACAGAATTTTCAATGAAATCAAAGAAGCATCACTAGTTTGGACATTCTTTAGCATGGACCTATACAATTCTCTAGCAATTAGTCTCATATTTCCTCCTCTGTGTGGCTGCCTCATATAATTTGCAGCTGTTACTTCAATAAGGCCAAAGCAAAATCTTTCTTTTTTTTCCAGGCAGTTTGTTCTCATTGCACTCTGATGAAAAGGCAATATTCCCTACTTGGATTCACCTAAGATACCATTGTTTATAGTTGTAGACTTCTATCGGAGGTTTCTTGAACTTGGGTAAGACGGTATGAAGTATAATAACAAATACCTGAAGAGCTTTAGAAATATTTCAGGAGGTATTTTCTTCAAATGAGTTATTTTCATTTTAAAAGAATTTTAAGTAGCTTTAGAGGATTACTTAGGTTCTTTGTGTTGCACTTTCCTGGCCATGGTCTCTGTGATTTTATCTTGAAGGAGTTAAATGGATAAGCGTTCAGATTCAGTCTGAAGAACGCTATTTTCATTTGTCCTGTTGAGGTGGGCACAGCTCTCTCCTTCTGTACTGTTTACTCAGCCATACACCAAAGTAATTCACTAAAACATTAGGCAAATTATGTTGACGTAGTCCCGTCCTGAGTACAAGCATGAGTGACTGGGTTATTCAAAAGAAAATAACAGGCTGAAAGCTGTGTTTTCAGTGGGAAGTACTTGTTGCATAGCGTTTAAAAATTCTGTGTATTTCAGTCTCAGTTGGCTTACTGTGATCCTTCCCTAGCCAAGATAAAAAGGTGTCTTCTTATGGTGTGAGTTGCCCTCCACGTTCCAATGATGAGAGAAATCTTATGAGTTTGGACGAAGAGCTTAAATGAGGCCTCTAATATTTAGGCAGTTAGTATATGAAATGAACTCTTCCATTAAAGATCTCCATCTAGTAGGGATCAATGAACTTTGTTTTGGTAAGGAACCTCGAACAGCTAGACATAGAGGCTGGTGTAAATATTTAACTTAGCATGAGTAGTAGGTATAGATGTTAATTAGAAGAAATCTGTGCTACCAAAGCAGAAGTACTGACAAGAAATGTGCCTGTGTCTGACATTTTCAGGTTCCAGAAACTGACCTATAGCAAGTCTGGCTTCTATTAAAGTAACTAAGCAAATATAAGAAAGCTACTGTATAGAGTGAGGGAAGTTTTACCTTGTAATAGATGAAGTGATAATCACATCTTAGAAGAACTAATTTGCATTGTTCTTTGTTTAAAAAAGTGGAAATAAGCATGTGAGGAGAACTGCTTGTGGGATAGATAGGCATCAGCTCATTTTACTTCTTCTTCTATGTTACAGTTTTAGGCATTCAACTCCACCATTTTTAAGGAACTATGCAGTTCCCCATAAAATGAGACTTTCATTAAAATCTTAAAAGTTCATTCCATTTATGCAGCAACAGGAATTAACCTTAATTATTATGAACTTTAAAATCGGTGAATTATGATCTTCAGAGATATTTTTCATTTTAAAGACTAAGAACTGAATGGGGATTACAATTTCATTTTTTCACAGTCTATGGCAAGGGGAAAATTGCCTGAAATATGTAAAAATTGTATTGTAAAACTGATGCTCTAAGAAAGTATGAAAGCAGCATGCTGTACCTTTCAGCAAAAAAGATCTTTTATCCTACTGGAAACCCGAGAGAAGATTTACTCTGAGAGAAGAAGAAAAAAAGAACTTATTCTTTTCCACTCCCACTTATTCAAACACGCTCTTAGAAACACTAGTCCCAAAACATAAATCCTATGGACAACATTCCAGGGGCACAGTAATAGGGATGTATTAACTGGAGGAAAGCTGTAAGAATATTTGTTGCAAACCAGTGTTTCTAAGCTGTAATTCAAACTAATTAGCTCAGGTGCTTTCATCATGTCCACTTATGCACCTTTCCAGAGTGTAATGGGGGGCTGCATACAGGTAGCCACTCAGGTCCTGAGCAGTTTGGCTGAACCAATGTTGCTTCAGACTTTGCAATTAGCTTGTATTTTGGCACCATGCTTGCTGTGCAGTAAAGACTTGACCCCAGTCTTCTATCTCTGACTGCTCAGGAGCAATCATTGGCATAGTCACATAACCCTATTCAGGCTGGTATCCTGGTAATCCTTAGCCAGTCTCCACCTTTTGATCAGGACAAGAAGGAGCTCATTCACAGTTTCCTATCTTACGCAGTGCTTGTAGCATGTATCACTCCAGTTACCCCAAGTTCAACAAGGTACAATCAGTCTTACTGTTTGCAACAAGATACCTCAGAGCTAGCAAGACAGTGTGAAACAGGCTTAGTTTTTATTTATTTATATTTTTTGTAACTACTTAATTTTTAGATTTGCCCTCTTGCTACCTAAAAATCTCACAGCATTTCAGACTACACATTTTCCCTAGGGAGTAGTTGTGCTCCTGTAGACTGTTCCTTGTCTCTTGCTACTTCTTCCTCGGAGGGAGAGAAAACACTTCCAGGAATGGCTTATACTGGTGAATAAATAAAGCCGATGTGAACACTTTCTGAAAATGTTGTACGATTTCTTGATTTGCATTGGAAAAGTTTGTGTGGGGAAGATTTTTGTCCCACAAATATATGTGCGAGAAAAAAGACAAATAAAACTCTTCTGGGCTCAGTTTGACCTCAAAAAATACTGGAGTATCACACTGTTTCTTTTTTTATTTGGCTTGATATGATTTCCTCTCCTTCCATTTTTCAGGTTCATGTAGACTAAGAAAATATATGTTAAGTCCTGGAGTTACTTATTATATTTAAAGCAATGCAAATCTAGGTCTTTGCCTAAAAGCTTTTGGCAGGTACATGAGGTTCATGTAAGCTGAAGCTGTCAGTATAAAGCTGCCTTGCCAAGGCAAGAGGTTGGTTGCCAAAAACTGTTCGCTGAACAATGCTGCTTTGGATAGAAAGGAAAAACCTCTTCAACACTTGGCTCCTATGGCTATGTTTCCTGTTTGATGTCCATAAGTTGCTTTTGGGATACTGAGGCTTCTATTGGAGTGCTGAAATCCCATAAGATGCTTTAGACTTACTGATTTCAAAAGAAGGTAAGTAGAAGTGCCTAGGAAGTGAGTGCCTAAGCTGGCAGGCACAGATGGAAATGAACAAGCGCTGTGTGCCCTGCTCCTGCCAAATCTTGTTTGAAAAACATGTCAGATCTTGCTAAGTACTTTATCACTGCACCAAAAGTCATGAAGCTGTATTAGCTGTACCTGTATCCAGGTGTCGTGCAGCCTGCAAGCATTCACGTGTCTGTATGGTCCTGCAGATTTACCTTAAGAAGCATATTTAATATCTAGCTCCATAACTCCAGATGTTGTTGGGTTTTGACATCATGTTCTTCCCAATTATAGATTTCTTAAAGTTTTAGTTACATAGAATGATCAATACTTGTGTTTACATTGTTTGCTTTGTAAAATTAATATTTCAGTGTTGATACTTCCAACATCAGCAACAGATGTAAGCAGCTTCTAGTACAAGATTAGAAATAACTTATAGATTTTTCCCACTTCTCCCTTGTTGATACTTTCAAGCATCTTGTCTGCTTCCTCTAATTATGACTTAAATTTTTTATTGTTAACACTATGTTTTAGCTACCGTTTTATCTGTATTTCAGTGTTTTCCAGTTTATTAACAGTCATCTATCATATCAAATACAGGATGTGGTTTTTGGTTGTGGCACTAAGAAACCCTTTAAAGTTTCAGAGAAACTGTTAATTTTAGAGGATGGGAGATATTTTTCTTTAGATAACAAAAAAATTAATAAATAGGTAGGCAAAGCTTGATGTGTTTCCTACTACCAAACATTTATATAAGTGATTATCTGCTGAAGAGTCTTATTCAATTTTCAGAAGGTCAAAATTCCACCTAAGATCACAAGCTTAATGAATGTTTCCTCTTGGCAGGCCCTAAGTATCTTCTGAACTGCCTTATTTAAACTCTTTGCATCACTTTTTAAGTGTGTCTTTTTCTCTCTGACTAGAAACAGGAATATGCATAAAATCAAGCCAACTGAATATACTTTCCAAACCACGGATTTGGAAAAAAAATTTACATTACATCTAGATGCATCATATTTCAAGAAGGAAATGTTAAATATTGGTTAACCCTCTAGAACAACAAGAAAAGGCAGCAGGTCTGAATGTTATCCCTAGTTTCATGTGTACTTTAGTTCTTGTTTTGAGCACATGAGAGCATAGGTAATACATTTCAGGAATAAAATGGATAATGGCTTTAGAAATAGTCAGAATTGTGAAGTTTGGTTGCAAAGTGAGATCTGAATGTGAGCTATGATCAAAACAAAGTAATGGATAAAATGTTAAGACTCTCATTTTTTTTCTCTTCCAATTTATGTCTCTGACTAAATTCCTACACTCTTATTTTCTTCCCAT
>NW_021940863.1:432725-480623 GCF_001715985.3 Manacus vitellinus
AAAAAAAAAGAGAAGAGGCTGAAATTCATACTACTCTGGTTATTTATTACACTGAGGATGTTCGCAGTATATATACTTTCAGCATTTTTTTCATCTCTACTTCTGTTTTTTGTATCATTTTTTAGTGCTTGGTTTACTTTAGATGTGGATAATTCTGCAGTAATCTACTTTGAATTTCTTCTCTGCTTGAAAAAATAACCTTCTGTTACCCTTGAAGAGGTTTTTTCCTTCCCTTCAAATTTGAGGTCCTGGGATTTTTAGTCTAATTTATTTCATATATGCAACATGTCTTTCTACTCAGAATGAAATGATTATTTTTCCTTTCTTAAGCTGCTAGACTTCTGGGGTCATTTCTGTTCAAATTACTTCAGTAATGGTGAATCCAGTGGGGTGAGGTGGTTCAGATTACATGTTTTTGTCTTGTGAAACCTAAGACCTTTTCAACTTGTAGTTGTTCCCCAATCCCTTTTATACAAGGCATGCTAAATATTTTTCATTTGGAGAAAAGAAAAGCAGAAAATGAAATCAGTTTTACCACACACACAGCTGCTTAGCTCCTGTAAAGTCAATTGCCTGCAAATACTGCCTTGTTAATGTTCCTGTTTTGGTATTTTAATGTATCAGGTCTGGAACATTAAGTCTATTATCTTAAAAATATCCATTTTTACTTTTTTACCATTTCTCTCATTTTTTTTACCATTATTCTCCCATGATAAAATAATTTTGTTTTTAAAGTACACTTCTGGTAGCAGTGCAGAAAAATCAGCGATCCAAACTTGGTTTTCTGAGAATACCCAAACACTGCTCCACTGGGCAGTGCAGTTTTTCCATAGCCCATCTAACGTCCTTTGTCCCTCAGTGAATGGGGGCTTTAGAGTTGGGAAGAAGTCCTGTGGAGAAACAACTGGAAGTCGCTTATGCTAGTTACAAAATTCAAGAAAAAAGGAAAGTCTTAGTCCAGTAGTTCACAATTGGGAATGTCAGTCTCAAGTGGAATTGTAGCCAGATGGCTACATCTGCTGAGAAGGGATAGTGAGTGTGAAAACATAACCAGAAGAAGGTTAAGAGAGAAAAGTTCTATTTTGCAACTAAGTCATCTCCATTTCCCCATCAGAAAGAGTGGAGAGGAACAATGACAAGAAGAAAGCTGGCAATCAGGATTCATGCTTCAATAGACCAATGCTGTACAAAAGGAAAGAAAAAAGACAGAGAGATACCCCGCTCAGAAAAATGTGATCGTTAGGTAACTCCTAAGTATTCAGGTCTCTGTGCTGCTTGGCTGGAAACAAGAATATAAAACTCTTGACGAATATCTTGGCTCCTTCTGCAGGAGTTCAGTACACTTTAGTGACCAACTGTCATCTCAGCGGGCTATATCTAAAGAAAGTGTATTCAGAATATTTTCTGTACTGTGGGTGTATAGCAAGCATGGGAAAAAGGGATGTTGAAGGTCCTGCTATGACAACTTTAGAGTTTGGCTTGTAGTAGATCTTTGAGTACCCTCTTAGGTATGAAACTGAGCTGGTGTAAAGTGTTTTTATACACAATTGTCAAAAGAAATGAGTTGATAAACATTAGTTATATGATCATCACTGATGCTCAGCTTGTGAAGAGGCAGTAATACCTTATGTTATCATACTTAGTACTAAGACACATGAAACCACCTGTAGCGGATTTCTGTGACTGGGTTTTGTTATTGGGGGGCTACAGGAGTGACTTCTGTTAGAAGCTGCTAGAAGCTTCCCCTGTCCTGTGGAGCCAATGCCAGCCAGCTCCAGGACGGACTTCCTGCCACTGGCCATGGCCGAGCCAATTAGAAGTAATAGTAATGCCTCTGGGATAACATATTTAAGAACAGAAGATTGTTGCACAAAAGAAATTGCAGACAGGGAAGAGCGGAGTGAGAACAAGGGAATAACAACGTAGACACCAAGGACAATGCAGAGGAAGGGGGAGGATGTGCTCCAGGTGCTGGAACCGTGGCCCCTGCGGTCCGTTGTGCAGACCATGGTGGAGCAGCTGTGCCCCTGCAGCCCATGGAGGACAATCAGGGTGCAGAGACCCATCTGCAGCCCATGGAGGAGCCCATGCTGGAGCAGGTGGATGCATGAAAGAAGCTGTGACCCACGGAAGATCTGCTACCAGAGGGATGGACTCATGCTGGAGGGGTCCATCAAGGACTGTCACCTGTGGGAGGGACTCCACAGGAGTAGGAGAAGGACTCCTCTCCCTGAGCAGCAGCAGAAACAACAACTGACTGTAACCCCCATTCCCCATCCCCCTGCACCACCATGGAAGGAAGGGGGGATGGAGGAAAGGTGTTTTTAAGACTGTTTTATTTCACACTCTTTGGCTCTTATCCTGTTAGTAAGAAATATAAATATTATCCTCACTTTGAGTCTTGTTTTGGCGGTGAAGGTAATCTGTCACTGACCTCTTCCAGCTCTTATCTCTACTCATGAATTCTTAGCTGGTTTTTTTTCCCTTGTCCTCTGTCCAGTTGCAGAGGGGAGAGTGAGAGAGCGGCTTTAGTGGGTACCTGGTATCTGGCCAGGGTCAACCCACTACACTACCTGGACAGTGTTCCTGCAAAATAAAAGTGAATAGAAATTAAGTGCCTAGATACAGAATCAAGTTACAGAGCATCTTGGAGTTTCAAAAGGATCTCCAGGAAAGAAAAAGTACTTTTGAGTAATCTGAACCTTTCCAGTTTAGAAGGTAATTCTCTCAGTTTGGACTTTCTGAAGGAAGAAAAGAATGAGCCTGGTCTTCTGTCCTTTCTTTCCAGTTCCTTTGGTCTATAGGGAAGACTGGATTTACTCCTGTTGAGGCAGGAGTAAATCCTGGTGCCTGTAGCCCTATGCTTCATGAATCCCACAAATTCTTCATTAGGACAGATTCAAAGTGTCTAGTCATCTGAATAAAACTAGTGAGCTTAAGTGTATTCAGAACAGTAAAGAGTATTTCATCTTGCATGTTTTAAATACAGTTTGAGACATCAGTCATAATGCAGTTAAACATGTTGTGGAGTACAAAGTTGAATTGCTTGAATGAACATCATCTTGACTCACAGTTTATGGAAGCAAATTGCTGTGGTTGCTGTCAACCCCAGAAAGGCCACTGAGCAAAACAGAAGCTTTCATTTACTCTTTTGCCTCAAAAACAGTCCCCTAAAGATAAGGCACGTTTTTGAACAACGGAGTCAAGTTTGAATTGCCTCTGCTACGGCTGATGACGGAGTTATAGATTTAGTTCCATCTGTTTACCTGCTTTGTTTCATCAGCAATAGATATGTTTAAAAGAAAAAGGTGGAAAAGGAGGTAACTGCAATTCTAATTTGTATCATTAATGAATAAACTTCAAAATATTTCTATTCCTTTTCTGTCTTTGTATCCCATTTGTTGATCCTGTATGGCAAGAAGCACATTTTAAAAAAATCCAAAACATCTCTTGCTGTATTAAAAAAGGGAGTTGCACCCCTATATATTAATCAAAGAAATGTGTTTTTCCCATTTTTTATACCATGGGACAAAGAGGGAATTATGATTTAAAACTCTTGCTAGCATAATACATCAATATATACAGCACTCTACTAGGGGCTTTTATCAAACAATGCATTCCTCACATAATAGTTCTTCTCGATAAGTAATAGTGTTATGACTGGTCTGTACTTTCACATGACTGTAGTTGTTCATCATTCAATATAGCATCGCATTTTTAACTTGATTTTTAACTTGTTTAATAAATAAAACAAGAAGGAGAAGAATAACCAATCAAAGTGGAGTTTTTTAAGCATAGAACTAATAAGGGATATTTTTTGTGATACATATACCTCTTGCTTTTGAGATAGAGAAATATTTAATCTCTCCTTTAAAAAATACAAGTGTGGACGTAATCAACAAAGATGACTTTTGTGCCTTCAAAAGACTGTGTTTCATTTGAGACTGGAATTCAAATAATATTTGCAGTATGTAGTAGTGTATGCTGAAAAGTTCTAAATAGCATCTGAGAGGCCAAAGCAGTTCTTTAAGGAGGAGGAATTTAAGAAAGAAAAAGGGGTTTTATTCTTTTTTTCTTCTTGCAGCTCAGGCATCTTTCAAATATTGCACAAATTAAAAATTGCCAAGTGCTTGTTGAAAAGTCTCCTAAGTACTCCCTAAAAGAACCTAAATATGAGATGATCATCAGAAAAATGAAATTAGATATGAAATTTCAGCATCTGACTCAGATTACATTCTGGGACAGAAACTGTTTCAAACAATGAAAGCCCAGCAAATAAACAAATTTAAAAAGTACTCTATAAACATTTATTCAAAATCGTCTTATAGAAGCAGTAATACACAAACTAATTTGGGACATTTGCATGATTTCACAGAATGCTCCCCAAAATGTTTGTGCATGTCTCTAAAGAGCATTTGTGGATTCATTGTGGATCTGTGCAGTGGTGCATCACACATATCAAGTGATTTTTGTATCAGATGATATTGCCAAAATGCTCTTTCCCTGATAATATTTTGCAAAATGAGCTATTATTAGATCACAGTGTATCTCCATACATCCTTATTTGCTGGATTAAGGAATACTTGTTCTTATACAACAGATTTTCAGAAGTTATCTATCTTCACTTTTGTGCCAGGTTTTCAAGGAGGACCTTAGCAGCTACCTAGGTTCTGAAGTGAGCGTTTAGAGCTTTTCAGGGGCCCTGATTTTTCACAATCCAGCTCGAAGTCTCACAGTGGGAATATCTTAAAATTCTGGTCTTGTTTATAAAAGTTGTGATATTTTGAAAATTTGTCCCCATTGTGGCATGACTTGATTAATGACATGTAGAGGTTTAACAATGGAATGGTGATACAACCACAGGCAGACTTAAATATCCCTGCAACTTGACAAATCTGAGTAATTCCTTGGGGTGGAACATATCTGTAACTTCAACATGATTAGTAAATCAGAAGGATTACTCTTACAGACAAACTGTGTAAAAGATGAGGTGCTCTACTGCATGGCAAGTGTGTTGGATGGAGCAAGGAGTTCCGATGCAAGACACTTGCTATAGGAATATTTACCAGTTCTTATCCTGAGTGATTTTGAGTGTTTGCAATGCATATAAGTAAATGGTTTTTAAAAGTCCATTTTATTTAAAAGCATGGGTCACAACTTAAGCTTATAGTTCTTTACCGACTTTACTATTTTACACCGAGTGTTAGTTTTCACCTACTGCGTCAACATATATTTCAGTGTTTTGCTCAATATGTGTGTGATATCCTGTGGAGAGTTGGGCTCAACATACAAAATCTTGCCAAAGAAGTTTTATTTTTCTACAGAGGGTTGAAATACCCTCTTTTTCCTTCTGTGATTTATAGAATATAAGTTTTGATTTTTCTGCCAAATTTCTAGCAACGGTTGTGCGAATTTGATTTGTTTAGCACTGGTGAATCATCCCACTGAAAATATACATTTGCCTATTCCTCCGTGTACAGTCTTGTAGGAATACAGTAAGAATGCAATAATTCTTGTAAGAATTCCTTGGTGAACAGTATTGTACACCAGTATTGTAAGAATATGTGAAATGACATCTATAAATCTGCTATCAGCTTGATTTGGATCTGCAAACATTGATAGAAAACAAAAGGTTTGCATCTTATTTGCTAAATATGGAGAGACTAATGCCTTTACCTTATTCATTGTCAGTAATTAATGAGAGTTCATATCCTTTCCGTAATTTTTAAAAAGACATCCTCCTGTAATAAAAATCATAGCAATTACTGGTCAGCTTCCCAAAATCCTCAGAACTGCATGGCCTCTTTCAAGCTGTTTGCAAAGCATAGGTGCTGGATTGCATCCTTCTGTTAGCTGTCAGTGTAATCCTGATGCAGTCAGTTAAATTTCACAGCACTGTAAATTGGAACATGGCTGTATGTTTAGGATAAGACTTTCCAAATTGAAAGGTCAAAGAAAAAAACCCAAACTAATAATCAAATAAAAGTTAAAGTTTGTAATAATATGTGTATGCATTGTCTGGATTTTAAATGTTACAAGGTGCAAACTCTATTTACTGCTAATAGATGCATCTAGAGATGATCTAGGTTGCATTACTGAATTTGGCTACACAGTTTATTGTCCTGACTTTCATGGAAAGTGACCACATTGCAGTTTCTTGTAGTCAAATTTCTTGACTTTGATAGACAGATAATGAAAATAGGTTTGAATATACTCTTTTTGTTTGGGCAAAGATCTCTCTGAAATTGGTGAGGGACTGTCAGATATAACTGTGCTCACTGCCTATCTGAGAGTTGGGCTGTAATTAATATTTACAGAACCCTTGTAAATCAGTGATCAAAGTAATTCTAATCACTATCGTTTGTGTTCAAGGTAGGAACATGTTTGCACATCTCTCTAACCTTGTCAAGGTTATAGTACGGTCACGATGGGCTGGGATTGTAGGCAAAAGAAAATTCCTTTTGGTCGAAAATATAGCATGCATTAATCTTGCCTTTACTTCGCACCTTCACTCATGCTTGAACTGTTATCACCTCAAAGATAAAAATGCAGTTCCTTGTCTAGTAGGCACAGTTTCACTGAGGTTTATTCTTAATGATAAGGTGGACAATTTAGAAAAGTGGGAGTAAAAATCCTTGCTGTTGCCTAGGTTACAGCTGCTGACACACTCAAATTGCTGGGGAAAAAACACAGGGAGGCTGCAGAAACTCCTGCTCTGAAGGAAAGTGCAATTTGCATCATGGCAGAGGAGAACACAGTAGCAATAAGCACATGGAATACATGAAAACACAAAGATCTTTATTAACCATGCTTTTTAACAACAGAATTATATTCAGCTTGGCTGCATTCCCAGCAAAATACATCAGTGGTTTCTGGTTAGACAGGTATTATAAATTAGCCTTGTGCTGGATGGACTAATATAGGTACTGTTATTTCGCTTAATGTAGGAACTTGTTATTGAAATTGGAGATCTCGGTCTATACACCAAAGTCCCATGAAAATCTTGGTAAATCATTTACTTCATAATTTCTTTTCAAGAATTTATTATGTTTTTGTTCTGACACTGAAGAAAAAGTAGACTGAATTATGGAGGAAGCTGCATAAAATAATTAAGTCTTGTCATTTCCTTACCTGTGTTATTTTTTCAGGTGATTGGACACTGATAAATCTGATGGACTGAGGTGAATAATAATGTACATTTATTATAAGATTTCCAAATTATTTTATTTTGCTTTTGTATAAAATGCCCAGCTAGAATCCTAATTAAATAAACAACAAAACAGGAATATTGTGTACTATCACAAGTAATAAGTATGTTAGAATTTGTACATGTCCACTCACAGTCAGGCTTTGAAATCAGTTGAAAGCAATAAAAATAGAGAACCATATTAAAGAATTTAAAAGTGATCAAGATCTTATGCATCACTTTTCTGACTCTGTTTCAATATCACACACAGTACAATCAAAGGCTCTTTTTTACCCTCAGTTAAACTAGAGGCCTTCTATAAATATCGCATGGAGCTGACTTATATTTCCTCACAGAAATTACTGAGTCCATATTTTATTTCAATTTACTTCTGTTATGTGAGCTTAGCTTTGGAGGAAGATGCCCTGTTCACAACTGTGTAAATGTGGTTTACTGTCTTGGAACTGAAGCTGCAGAGCTGAGTCAGGAATGTTGTCTTCCTGAATGCTTAATCCTGGTGTAATCATTTGCAAGATGAGAACAGATCTACCGACAATAAAGTTTAGTTAATTCTAGTGTAGCTTTTTTTTTGATTAAAAAAAAAGCCCACAGTTCTTCTTGAAAAGGTGCTGTACCTTGTAGCTGTCATATATCATTGATCAGCATCTTGTGGTGAACTGCACCAGAAGTAGATTGACCTATTGTCGGGACATCAATACCAGCCTCTGAGACAGCCTAACTTCAAATCCTTTAAGAAGGCAACATGATTTTATTACTTATTGTAAATTTTGTTCTTTTCTTCTTGTATTCTATGTCTAAAAGATTTGATTTTGTTAAAATGAAAAAAGTAATTCATTATAATATGAGTATGACTATTTAAATATTTTTTGACATTGGAAGTTTACTGAGTAATATATATTTTATGAAAAGTAGAAAATTTAGAGGTCATTCTACTAAGAACTAATTATTACTCCTAACAAAACGGAAGACATTCTCGTCTACATCACTAAATTCATCTTGACAGCCTTATACATCTGGAAGCGAATACACCTTTTACTGTCTTCCTGAATCTCTTGCACTGGGCCGCCTGACCACCAACCAACCCTGACTGTTCTTGATGAGCCTCTCTTGGGTCTTCCTCCTGAGATGCTTGTGGACCAGGAGCTCATTTCAGCCCAGCCTGGGACCATCAGTCCCTGACCCAGGACTGCTCTAGGTGGACATGGGGACAGATCGTAGTTGTTGTCCTGGTCCTCTCCCCTGCTGTCTTATGAACTCGATTTGCCGGATGAACTGAGAACACCCTGTAGGCAGCTTTGTCTTCAGCCCAGTCTCTAGGTCCTCTTTCTCAGATGGACCTTGAACCTGTGTTCCAGCCCTGACTCCATCTTTATTCTCTGAAAACTGGAGACTGTTGTGGGAAACATTCCTCTCATATTTTTCTCCACAGTGTTTGCAGCTTTGGGTGTAGCTGCTGGAACCACTATCAGACATAGAATAATGAAATACAGTCAATTTGGAAATGCTGATTTTGTCTGTACAGCGTGCATTTGAATTTGTATTATCTAATATAAAGTTGACGTGTCTCCAGCTGAGTCATTGCTAAGATAATTTATATGAACAACACTCTACATAGTTTACCCAATTTTGGTTATTAAATTCTAAGTAAAGAACATGAATAGAGAAGGAAAAATAAATATTCTCTGAATGTACTGTTACTGGGGGATTTGAGACCTTGCTATTTGTATGAGCAAGGCTATGGTGTATGATTCAACAAGTTACTATACTAAATGAAGATTTCCTTTTCATGTGTTACATTTTGTCAAAAGAAGCAGCGACTGCTATCATTGGTACTAGGTATGTCAGAGATGCAAGGTCAACGTTCTCTCTGCTTGAGATTTTGATCACACAGTTACAGACAGCATTACCAGGATTTTCATTTGAGATGGTATAAACAGGGAAAATCTCACATGTTACAAAATTTAGACATCACTAGGATGCCCCCAAATCACTGCTAGACTATGAATAACAAGATATTTCATTTACTAAAACAAGTTTTTATACCAAACAGCATAAAAATGAAGAGCAGGTAATATAGGATGAGGTATTCAATTTGAAGCCAAGAACTAAACTTTGTTATGTTCAGTAACAGACATATCCCATGTTAGATTTCCCCCAGCGTTAGAAGGGACAAAACTGAATAAAATCTCCACAGAGCAGACATAATCCACCCCTTCAATCTTTGTGAGTCATGAATTCAGAAAGTGCCTAATAAAGGACCTAATTCTTTTACATGTGCATATCTCCATAAGGCTTTACATTTCTAGCTTTTTTCAATGAACTGCTCATGGACACAACATCAAGAAAATTAGTAAAAACTAGAGTTACTTTTTCACCTGCCTGTCAAGTTAAGAAGTCTGTGAAGCTGAATTTGAGAGTACATAATTTTGACAAAAATAACTCTTACCTTTTTTTTCCTCCCTCCCCCTGCCCTGGATTTTTACAAATTGATTTTTTTTCTAAGATTTTGAAATGAGAAAGGGAAAAAAACCACCTTAGCTAGCAGGATGTTGAGGTTTTGCAGTTCTATTTTTTATTTTTAACTGAATTTTAATTGATCGGTAAAAGTGCAATAGAAATAGAAGTCTACTCAATAGAAAAAGTACAGGAAGATATCAGTAAGGAAAAAACCATCAAAGTAGGGGGTTTACCAGTGTGTTTCTACAGTGATCTGTGGTATGCTCAACATGTAATTCATTCTCTGGTTTCTTTACCAAGGCTATCAACAATGGGGGCAGTTAGAACTAATTGTAATGGTGAGTTTAATTGTCTGGATGACTGTATGTAGTACAAGAAATGATGTGCTTAATGACCCTTGGCTGCTAGTGACCTAATGTTTTTTTTATGGCTCACAGCTCTTATTTTTATCTGCCTACCCTTTTTTGGGTGAGGTGAGCCCATTGAAACAATTTTGTCTTTCTCTGACACAATCTGCCAAAATCTTCAGCAACTAATTTTTCTCTCATGTATGATTTTAGAATGAGAACACACATCTGGAAAAAACATCCCACTTTGTTATTCTTGCAAGAAACAATCCCTTGGATCTATTAGGAAGGTTCTGATATGATTTAATAGAAATATATTTTAATATACTTTATATATAATAACTTTAATAATTTTTATAATACTTTAATAGAAGTGTATTTTACTATATTTTACAATAGACTTATAGAAACAATATTCTGAAGATGTGATTCAAATAGTTCATCTTCTTCTGGATCAGACTACAGCTCCAGGGTAATGATCTCTGACTGCCACAGAAATATGCAAGGCCTTAAATGAAGACATTTCAAATCAAAAATACCGATGTGCAAATGTTTTAGTCTAAGGATTTTCTTCTCTGCTGTGTAACATAAAGGTTTGTGTGATGAAAGCTAGTGCAGAGGAGGGAACAGTGTCTTTATACACTACTAATTGTTCTAGCAGTCTCTTTGGGTGAGAAAGAAAATAAATGGGTATCTTTCCTCCTTCATTTTCACCATGCTACTCCATTATTATCATACAAAATTGCTACAACTTTCATTAGTAGAGAAGGAAAATCAGATATTAGGACAACACAGGTGCTCTAAACAGCTGTAGCAAAAAAAACTTGTGTATAATAAAGCGGATGATGTACTTGACTATTGTGATAATACTGGTCAAACCTAAGCGATGTAAGAGAAAATCCTTATAACAGAGATTCAATGCAAAAAGTGATGATACCTAAATCTCAGTGATGATATCTGGATTCTCAGCAGTCATTGAGAGAAGACATAAAACAAATGAGGAGACATGATGGTCAAAGGGAAAAGGAAGGGACAAATAAAAATTTTAATGTGACCAAAGTCACAGCTAGCTAAATCATAGAATCATAGAAAAAGCTTGGGCTGGAAGGGACCATAAAGATTATCTGAAGATCATGGACAATGATGCCACCCACTTGATTGGGTTGCTCAGGGCCCCATCCAACCTGGCTTTAAACACCTCCATGGATGGTGCATCCACAATTTCTCTGGTCAGCCTGTTTGAATGCCTCACCATCCTAACAGTAAAGAATTTCTTCCTAACACCTAATCTAAATCTCTTTTAGTTTAAAATCATTCCCCTTTGTCCAATCACTATCTGCTCATGTAAAAAATCACTCTCCCTCCTCTTTTATAAGCCCCATTCAAACACTGAAAGGTCACAATAAGGTCTCCCCAGAGCCTTCTCTTTTCCAGGCTGAACAATCCTAACTATCTCAGCCTGTCTTTGTAGGAGAGGTGATTCGTCCCTCTAATCTTTGTGGCTCTCCTCTGGACTCACTCTAACATGTCTATGTCTTTGCTGAGGACTTCAGCTAGGGATGCAGTACTGCAGGTGGGGTCTCACAAGGGCATACATTCCAAATGATTTAGAATTAGTTGGATCATTTAAATACATATTTAAGTTATATATAATATATATATAAATACATATGTAGCATTTTTTCCTTCTGTAAATAGCCGTAAGTAGATCAAAAAGTCTTCAGTTGCATCTATGTCATAATTTTAACCATATATCCATTAAAAATCTTATCTTTGTATTTTGTAACTGGGAATTATATTACTTTCTTTCACTTGTCACAAATGTGACACAAAGCAGTTTCTGCTCTGTGACTGAAAGAATATACAAATACTGCTTGGAAAAAACTTACATCTATTGCTTGCTGTGAGCAATAAGAGATACTGTATTCAATTATTTTTTTCTGGAAGGAAAATTTCAAAATGCACAAGACTTATACAGCTACAATAAACAGACACTTAAATATTTGATTTTATTATTTTTCATTCCTCACCTAACTTTAGTTACACAATCTAGCCTTTCGTGAATGAATGAGCTTCTAGAACAAGATGAATATGTATGTAAGTAAATGTATTATTGAGGGATATATTCACCTTTTAATGTAAATAATAAGCTAAATTTTAAAGGATGTGTAGAACTGGGTATCAGTCTTTCAGTTTTGCTGCCTTAAGGTATATGCAGAGATGCAGATAAATACAAATGAACAGAATTTGTAGTACTGTAGTGGTGCAGTGCAGACACAGAGAGCATTCAGGCTTGTGTCACACAAAGTGATGTTGAAGGTGGGAGGGCAGTGGAAGCTGACCCTAGGGCTGACTCCACAGGACGTCCAACTTTTCTGCCAAGATCTTATTATCTCCATAAGGCTCATTAGCTTAGAAATGACGCTGGATAAAAGCAGGTAAAATCCATTTAAAACTGAGCTAATACATCTTTGCGTTGAACTGAATGATTTGGGAACTCAGTCTCAGACTCCCGGTCAGGAGTCTCTCACTCCTGGTCAGTGACTCAGGAAGCTCCCCTTCAAGACCCTTTGCCTCACACAAGATGTTTGGGAGAAAGTAGACCTAGAAGACTGCTGGCATTCTGGAAAAAAGTCTTCTGTTTTGTTTAGTACCTTGCTTTGAACCTAATAAAGCTTCAGGATCATTGCAGGCATACAAAATTGTTCAGACCTGAGGCAGGATTTAGGCTTAAAGTTGTAATGATAAGTCAATGTGTTTCCAATATGTGAAGTTTAACTTTTAATTTTTGATTCCATCTAGTTTCTTTTTTTTATCAGTTCTTCCATAGACAAAATTCTCTTTAGTTTGAAGAAGAGAATTTTCTTATGAAGATGCCATAAGCACGTCCATCCAGCAGGCTGCTGTCTCTGTTTAAATTCTAATCAATATGTATGGTGAGATACATGGTTATTTGCAAGCAAGCCAGCTCTGTATGTCTAGGCTGCTATGAAACCTTACAGAAAATTAAACAGAAACTGGGCTCTGAGCCCAGGAAAACCAAACCACCACTGCCAAAAAACAATATACTGAAACATTATGCATCTGACATAATACCAATTACTCTCATAAGCTTTTTGTTTGCAAAAATCCTTTCTTAGCAATTTTATTTTTTAAAGCCTCTTCAGCCTGAGGGATGATATATGCTTGTAAAAAAGCATGTAAATCTCTACTGTAAGATGTCCTGTGCTGTTTCAGTGCTCAGGCCTGTGAACCCAATACATTATCTTTTACTGATGAAACATACCTAAAACCACGTCTCTGTCCTTGAAAATAAATCCAATAATATAGTCCCTCAGAAGAAAATGAACATATAGCTCTGCCCCTTCTCCCAAAGAGAGGATCCAAAATGTATGTTATCTTTTTATGAGGCGCAAATGATTTCTTAGTTCAATAGTGGGTAAGGCCAGCTGCAGGCACTGCCGAGGTTGTATAGGAAAGATCATGTTATGACTTCTGTTCAATTAATAATAATACTCCTTTTGCATGGCTTCTTTGAGGTCTTTGATCACAAAAATATGAGGCCTGTGGTTATCTTTATTCATTTTCTTTTTTTTCTCTCTTGTTTACAAATGACTGACTCACCACTGTGTGATCCTAAAGGGTACACAATCCAACAATGGAGTGAATCAGCCAAAACAGTCATGTTCTGCTTTAAATGAGCAGACTGTGCATGTTCAGAAACACCTCAGCTTCAAAAAGCAAAATGCTTACATTGTTGAATGTTAGAGCCACAGGGAAAGAGTTTGCCTCATGATTAAAAGCTGAGGGTATGTACTTCAGTAAGTATTTTGATATTTGTGTCCTGTGCTTTCTGCAAACTATTGAGAAGTCTTGTAGGGAGCAAGTATTTTCAGGTGCATTTGAATATAGTCTGTCACAGTATGAAATCAGAATAAATGAAAATACTGAGTCATGGTGTGGCAGTGGAGGATGCTGTACTCAGAACAATCTTGTTTAAACAGTGTAGGTGGTAGACAGGCTTGCAGGCCATGTTTGACATGATTTGGTTCTACAGAAAAAATATGTAGTTTTATTTGTGACAATGTCATTCCACTAGTTTCATCTTATTTGTATCTCATGCAAGATTTTGAAATCTCTGCACAGTCAAAACACAATGGTGAATGTGTGAACCTGAAATGTCTTAGTCTGATCTCAGCAGAACATTTCAGTTTTAGTTACATATTCTCCTTTCTTTCTGTTTGATTGTAACATTTGCAAGAATTTCACTTTTAAGTTAAAAAGTTTTTCAGTGGCATAGAATGGATAGATAAATTATGGATCAGTTGATCACTGGTTTATTGGCATCTCATGATAATAGTAGTAGGATATTTGTAGCATTCAAACTTTATATTAAATTTGATAGAACAGAGGCACAACACTAAAGGAACAGCATGGACCTAACTTCCCACATCTTGCACCTTGTTGATTAACATAAGAATGTTAAACAAACACAAACTACTGTAAAATGCTTCTCAGAATATGATAAAAGTGATCCCAGTTTAAAGAACTGCACAAATGGGCCCTGCTTAAAAATACTAGGTTTGAAATCCTTGCAGCTTCTTGAAATAATGTTATGCCTAAGAAAATAAGCATGCATTTAATGGAGAGTGGTCATACAGACTGAAGAAATAAAAATTGCATCCTTTAGAACAAGAAGAGGAAACTCCTCTGCTGCTTATGTATACTACTTCAAAGTCCATATTCACACTGGTAAATTGGTCCTTTTGTATACAAGGTTTTATGAAAAGGGTGGGAGCATGACATCTGAAAATGAATTCCTGAACATTTCTGATATGATTGTATAGAGGTTATTGAGTTTAACAAACACAATAATTCCTTAGGAAAATGAATTATCTCCAACTAAATCCACTGACCAATGCAGAAATTATCATTCAGCTTTATATCTCGATATTTTAGACACTTTACCTGTTTTGTTTTCTCTGATTCTTCTTCTTCTACAAATAAAGGAACGAATGACAGTTATTCAGGGAGCAGAAAAATGCATAAAAATAGGGGGTTTTGCGGTGTTATCTACACCAAATCAACTTAATGAAGCTACAGAACACTTATTTAGTGATTTCTAAATTTCTGCTTTCACTGTGCTTGCCAGCACTTGGAGACTGTCATTGACCTTCATACATCTTTTCTTCATTTCAACCAAACTTTTTTTTTTTTCCCTCTGTTTCTTTTCTTTTTAAAACCAGGAATATGAAGAATTGTTTTACTCAGTATTTTAGGAAAAGGGTAAAAATTCAATGCAATGAATTGGTAAGGGTTCCTCCTGTAAATATATTTTTTTAACTTTCATGAACATCCAGGGACCTCAGTTCAATCAGAACAACAAACACAAAAAATACCAGCCCCCATTATGAAGAACTCTTACAATCACAACTGATAGCAGACAGGTACTGAAGACAAACAGGGAAATAAAGGGCTTGTGGAAGAAGTTGTGAAACGATCTTGCTAACACAATAACAGTCCTGATTGTTTGGAAAGAGGGAAACAAAAGCAGCAGTTCTCATTTGTCAGACATTGCTTTGTAAAGCCATGACCAGGGCTTTTCTGGAGCATATCCAGTCTGGTTACACTGCCTGTAGGAGTAGTGCTGTTTCTGACTTGCCCACTGAAAAGCTGTTTCTAGCCCCTGTCCTGAGCTGTCCATCTCCCTTACCAGGATGCCCTCACCTCTGGACTGAGCCACAGCCCTCAGTCTCTCCTGGTTCAGGCCTGCATCTAGAGGATTTGCTTGGCCCTTGCCATGCCCACATGTTCCCCACTCCCTCCTGGGGCACAGGATGAGGCTGAAAGGCCATGTTGCCTTCACGTAGGTGCTATTTATCAAGTCATTTGCTTCAGCAGAATAATCTTGCATTATCTAATTGCAATCAAGCAACCAGTCAGTAATCGGTGTTTCCAAATCTGTTTTATATTCTGTCAAGCAGAGACAACGCTTTAGGATGAGCTGCAAGGTCTTTCTGTCAAGCTAGTAAAGGTTATCTGGGGACACACAGCAGACACTTGCCTAGCTTTTAGCCATCACTGAATTAGTTCGTGAGGCCATAGTTGCTTATTTGTGTATAATGGCAAGACTCACTTTCAGCACCTCGGTTTACCAGGTAGCGCAGTACAGCTGGACATATTAGGAGAGTAGCCAGGGTACCTAGACTCTAATGCCTCTAGAATTGTTGCACTGAGAATCCTCATAAAAGTTGTTTTTTGATTAAACTTGGTTTGATTATTTGCCATCTGCTCCCAGATATCTCCTTATTTTTATCACTAATTATTTCTGCTAGTTGCTCAGATACTAGTGTAGTGAGGTCTTCCTTTTCGAGTTACTAGTCACCATTTCTGACTAACCTGCTCAGAAAAGGATTTACTAGCAAATTTGATTCATTGTGCAGTCTCACATCACAAACAGTCATTTTAGAATCCGGAACAGTTCCTTTTTCTTTAATCATAAAAGTGGACACTCTAGTACGTCTTTTTGGAAGTGTCTTTTACAGGGATCCTTTGTCATCAGATGTAAAATCACTCCCATAGATTCTACCTTGTGAATCTGTGTTTCTTGGTGCTGCATTACACATCATAGCCTAATAGATTTAAATTCTCAAACCCTTGTGGAATTTATGGAGGTTTTTCTTGCAGAGCATGAATCAGGTTAGCTCTGCCTTAATGTATTTAACTTTATCATTTGTACAGTATTCTCTACAATGGTAGAAAAGTGAAAGTGGGTAAATACAGCACTGTGGGGTCCCAACCCCCCAAAAGACATCAATTCTCTTTTGTTGTTTTATTCCAATGGCAACAGACTTCAAAAGGAAGAGTAAGGGTAAATTGCAGTTAAGTAGCCTGGCTCACTCTCTAGCATGGTTTGCTGATCTGCCCATGCCCATGGCTCTTCTGCTCTTTATAAACATTTCTTCCTCTAAATAAGTGTACTTACACTTTTGAGGTTTTGTTTGTTTCAGAGGTTTTGTTTATCTGTTTGGTTTGGTTTGTTGTTTGTATGTTTTTAATCTTTTAGCCCAGTCCGGTGACACATACTCTGTGTGAGCCAAAAAGATCCACATCCTTTATTCATTTATTTATTTATTTAGCAGTGTAGTTTAGGTCATCTTTCAGCCTACTCCCTCAGGCACTTCTGGCAGCAACCCGAGTTATGTAGTCTTGCTGCCTTGGGCCAGTGCATTGCATTCAATTGGTACATCTCCTCAGTGCTCTTGGTAGGGCTCTGTCTCTTAAGAGGCATATTTCAGCCACAATTCTGCCACTCTGCTTTGTAACATTTGCCTAGATTGGATTAGTGTCTCAGCAGGTGGTCTGTCTCCAGCTACACTGTAATGAAATAGAAAGGGATTGAAAGCAACTGAGCGCACCATAATTTTTCAGGGGAACCAACTAGGCCAAAGTACTCTTTCGAAATGGTTGAGCTTTGCTTAAAAAATCCCAGTCAGAAAAGCATTATTTTTCTACATCAAAATCTTTTGCCCTACTGTTTGATGAACTACTGGTAGCAATTTCACTAGTTCTTCCACAATCTCTTCTTGTAGTGCATAAGTAACGAATAACTGATTTTCCACCAAGATCAGGGAAAAACAACTTACTGCCCCATAGTGAAGGTTTTTCTTTCTTCCCGCCCCCCATAAACCTGTACCAGTCTCATTAATCACCTGAGCTATTGTAAATACCTGATTTTGCCCTATTCTAAGAATGGCTTTCTGTCACCTAGCAAAAGTGAAAAAAAAAGGTTATTTTAGAGGCCTTTGGACACATTATTTGAAGCACTTTAAAGTGAATTTAAACTTCATAATGTTACTTTTTAATTTAAAAGATACCTTATGGCAGAAAAATAAACTCCTTAATCAAAATTCTATGAAATGTGAAATCTTAAACATAAAGGGTATAACGTGACTTAGAATAAAAGTGCATAAGTCTCAAGGAGTCAATGGAATACGTCAATGAGTCTTCCTCTTGGAATAATATTACCTCTGATCCAGAAGCCGACTGGGTAGGTCTTCAATAGCTTATTTTTCTCTCTTTTGAGTCTGTTACTGTGGTAAATTTATTTTAAAGCACTGAAGAAGAATCTATTAGGTTCTTCATAAGTATTTGTTACCTTAAACACTGAACTATCTGAAAGCTTCAGAAACATGAATTTTTGTAAGAAGCCTTTGCAATAATTTGTCACCTCCATTTTGCACATGGCTTCCTAAAGTAGAGATGATTTTAAACCCTTGGGTCTGTTTCCTAAACATAGGCATTTAGAAGGAATCCAAGGCTATCCAAGACATCCACATTAGGGAAGAAGATATGCCTGTCTGGACTTGTGAGTCAGGCCTTGGATATTTTAAGGATCATTAAATATATATGAACAATGGAAACCCAGTCCCAAGGGTCCTTCAATTTGAGCTGCCAAACTAAAAAATACCCATGACCCAGTTTTTACAGAGCAATCTGAATCATAATAGCCCTTAATTTGTGCTCATCATGGCTTCTGTTGGTGCTGGTTGCAGGTACAATTACTTAGAGTCAGGTCTTCAAGGCTTCCACATGGGCATTCCGAAGTAATCACCCATGGGCATGCCGGTCTCTTAGCTAGACCTCAACTGCTCCTTTGACACCAGCAGACTGATGGATATACTTCTCAGGACTCTTTAAGAGTCATCTGAACCCAGAAACAACTGAGGTCTGAAGGCTGGGCTTTGTGGGACTTAGCAAGGAATGGTTTGACTGAGTCACTGCCCAGCAGGTCAGCCATTCCTGAGCCACATGATTAAGTGCTGTCAGGATGTGAGGACTGCTCTTCCCCATTTGCAGAAGCACATTTCTTAGGTCTCCTCAGAAATCTTCACAAAAGACAGTTACTGCTGCAGCCCTGAGGGCACCACCAGCTGTGACCATCCCTGTCCACTCTCTGTTTTCCCACACCTGCCCACAGCCAGGACCCCATGCTAACCTCTCTGGGCCACCAGCCCCTGCAGCAGCGATGCTTGGCTGGTCTTTATCTCTTATAGCACTGCCCTGCCTGGCTCTGGGTTCCACAGCCTGCATGGGGCTTTCTGGCTTGCCCTTGGACCTGGCTCATAGCTGTGGTCCTGCCCAGCTGTGTCTGAACCTGGCTCCCCAGAATCCTCTCTCTTGCAGTGTCCTGACAGATACAGAGTAAAACATAGCATCTGGCCATCTCCCCTTTGTTAGGAGGGATAAGATGCTCAAATACCATTTGTACTAATGTCAAGGGGTTTTTGTTTGTCCGTTTCCTGGTTTTACCCAGCTTGAATATTACTCAGTTCAAGACAATAATTAATCTATTTTATTTCCCCATAAATGCCATCTAGAAAAATAAGCTTTTTCTGTGTGCACAGTAAGTATACGGAAAGCTATCACCTTTCATATATTAAACTACAGTGCTTTCTGATATGGATGTGCTCTGTCTCATCAGCTGAAACACCAGCCTTTTCATAGCGTTGTTAGTTCAGGAGTAATTAAACAATGGAGAAGTGTGTGTGTGTACATATAAGTGTGATTTAAACATCAATTTCTAATTCTTTACAAAGGATTAGACATTTAAGCAAAATATCCTCAATGTGTATTATGTGAGCAGCAAGTTGCCCCATGAGAAGTGCGTGCGTTGGGGAAATAGCCTTTTTCAGTCATCCAGTAAAAGACCTGATCATTTTTATTTTCCATTTTAAAGGGAAGGTCTTAGGAATCTGCTGCAAAAGGACCTCAAGGCTGTGAAACGCAGAGGAGATCCTCAAAGACACTTCTCTACAGTTCAAAATAAAATGTTGATTTTGTAAAGAGAAGTAGGATGTAAGAAACGCATGTCCTTAAAGGCTCCCATTGGCTGTCTGCTTAGTGTGCTGCCTTTCCATAGCTTCCCTTCGGAGTTTAATTCCCTCTTTGTATAGGGGAGTGGGTGTATGGGTATCAGACGCTGTGAAGCCTTGTCTTGGAGGTAGGATGTTGAAATGTCAGGTGGTATAAAATGATATTGTGATGTTTAAATTCTACCTTTAATTTAGCTGATGATGAGACTCAAGCAGGCCTTTTGGGAACCTGAGTGAGTCTCACAGTAACACTGCACGGTAGCACTGCTACATTACAGTCCAGTCATTAGGTAGTATATGTGCCCAAGCAGCTTAATTTAGGTTACATGAGTCATGTGAACGCTCAGATATCCTTACTTCAACTTGTCTAATAAAAAAATTGAATAATCCTTGAAGCAATATTTCCCTAAACAAATTTTTGTGAAAGTCAAATAACTGATGGAGGAGTACCAGACAATAAATACACCACCTTAGTCAAGAGAGCGGACACAGTTACTTCACAGGCTTTGACAGGACTGCACATGATGCAAAGCTTGGGACTTTTTAGTAAGATACAATTTTTTGATTTGATTAAAAACTTTAGTGAGAAAAGATTTATTCATTCTACAACAATGGAGATAATTTGTACAAATGGTAGTAAAGATTGCTGTACTACCCCTATTAGTGTGAGCTATAGGGTGTTCAAGTCCAAGGAAGTAAGGACAAACAGGACTCAGGGGCCACTGTAGGCAGAAGGTGTCCCATTGTCCCATGCTGCATCATGTAGAGCTCAGGCTCCTTGAGACTCTGAGGACAAAGGAAGGATGAGGCAAGAAAGACTGTAGTCCATGTATGTACAGCTTGCACATCATGCTTTTGTGTGTGCTAGATGCTTGTGTAGCTCTCATGACAAGACTGTAATTAATTATCTGGGCTCATTACAATTTATTTTTTTTTTAATTCAAGATGCAGAGGGAGATGTCAAATTTCCCCTCCAGGGGTTGTAACCTGTGTTTGATCTGTAATCATTTTGAGGCTGTCAGCTCCCTGGATGTAGTTTCTGTCTTTTTTTTTTTTTTGCCTTTTTCTGCTCGAATTCCCTATGGCATAATCTTTATTATTTTTTTTCCCAGTAGCTTTTTTTCATGTTTCTCGTCTGCATCTCCCAGGTTTCCAGAGAAACTAACAGCTGAATGACAAATGACATCCAGGGCAGCATGTGCCTTTAGAGAGAGAGTGAGGAGGATTGATAATGCTTGATACAAAGGGATTTTTCCTTTCACAGAATGGCATGACACAATGCACATGTCTTCCTCTAAGAGATGTGGGCTTCAAAGAGTTATTTTAATGCTAGCAAATATGCTTGTATAACTAAACCCTAACATTTTCCTTGCAGTAGTAACAATTTGCTCTCAAACGCAAAACTGCTTTCAAGCATGCCAGCCTCTTTGTGCTGAAACTCTTAAAGGGCAAACTGCAACAGCAATTGCTTTCATGTTAATGACTGCTACAAGGCAGGACTTAATTTTGTGATTCATAAATATCGTTAAACTCTAATTTATAAACATGATCCTTTCAAGATATAAAGTACCCAATCAGGCCAAAGCAATTAGAATTTCTACATTTTTGTGTTTTTAGTATAAATTCATTATGTCTGTCTGCACATTCTCAATCTTAGGGTTACCATTCATCTGTATTAATGAGAACATGACACTGAACCAATCTTAGCAACAGCAGCTGTACCAACAAAATGCTCTCCTGAGGAATATTGATTTCCCTTCTTGGATGCACTTAAACAAAGGCTGGTATTGCAGACATCTTAACCTCTGTGTGTGCTTTAGTCTCCTGAATATTACTATACCATTGCCTTTTATTTATGAGAGAGAATTATTCTGAACTTGGACAGGGATGCATAGCCTTAATAACTTGTTCGATAGGAGCTAACACATGCAGATAAGCAGGATAAACCTTTTTTCAAAACCACATTTTTCTAAACAGACTGGTTCAACAATTAAATTTTTGACATTAATAAAATAAAAAAAAAAAATGAAAGGACGATGAGAAAGAAAACCAAACACAGAACACAGAATATTACTGATGTCCTGGAAGTGAAAATTGGTCTTTTTCTCATCAAGATGTATGGCATCTCTGTAAAAGCTTCAGAGAGGGGACTAAAATGGCTGCTTGGGATTCTCGGTGCTTGCTGCAGAAGACAGTCTGTGAATTGTGTCTACATTTAAAGATAGCTGGAGAGCTAGGCAAATACAGCAGAGCAAAAATTCTTAACTCATCTCAAAAATGCACTCCAGGTATTTATCTTCCTTACATTTATAACACTTATTCCTCTGTGCA
This sequence comes from Manacus vitellinus, assembly GCF_001715985.3. Taxonomy (NCBI): domain Eukaryota; kingdom Metazoa; phylum Chordata; class Aves; order Passeriformes; family Pipridae; genus Manacus; species Manacus vitellinus. Next base: position 454,943 of record NW_021940863.1, read on the forward strand.
CAATGTGAGCATGTACTGTTCCATTTGACAACAATTTTGTGAGATTGAACAGTGCCCTGAGTGTCAACGTGAATTAAATATCTGCTCTTTAGAAGTCCGATTTATTTCTGCCCAGGTATTGACAGGTATGATTTGCAAGTGAATTACTCAATGAATGAAAAGCAGTTCTGGAGATGTTCTAGAAGCATTCTGGAGGGATAAGATCATCACAGTAGGGGCACTTAGGTGTGCAGATACTGATAGTTGTTTACAAAAACATAAGAAAAAATTGGGCTTAAATAAGTCTTGCTAAAATAAAAGAGGAGCAAAGTGTGCTCAAAATGTATAGCAAAGATCAGATTGAGGAGTGACTGCCAAATTGAACATCTAGGGTGATAATCTTGGGCTACATTTCACAGTTGTACTAGGGAAATTCTTGTTGCATTTCATATGCTGAATTGCTGTTGTCCAAAAAGACCCACTTGAGCTCTCCTGAAGCAGTCTAAATATATGGTCAGCCGGAACACCACTGCTAGGGAGAGGTCATGAGGAAAGTTGTGGTATCTACCAAATGCACTGTTGGACAAGATGGATATGGAGAGGACAAAGTGCGGAACAAATGTCTCTGCCACTGGTTAAAGTTTCATGTTCAGGACTTCAGCACAGGCAATGCAGATTCAAAGGGGCCACTCATGATGGAAGATCGCAATTAGGTTCATGGCGGATGCTGTTGATTTAGTACATTTTCTTTTAATTTTGTTAAAGAATACTTGTTTCTAACCAGAGGCTATAGGTAATTGTTGAGAAGGAGACAGAGTTTTTTCCCTGATGGCTTCTTGCTGGATTGCATGGAGTCTTACCGAGGAAAGGGGAGACTGACTCTCCAAAGGGAGCAATTGTGTATCACTGAGAGGCACCTTTGCTTAGAGAGAAGTAGGGCAGGCAGACCATCTGAAAGACAACAAAGAATCAGGAGCCTGCAGCAGAGCAGACAGAGGAAGACAGCTGGGAAAAATAGGAAGCAGACGAAGCCAAGCCCCAGGGGGCTTTTTTCCCCCAAAAGACCCAGAGGGGACTGTGCAAACTTCAGTACTATGCAAATCTCAGTCTTATCCAAAGAGGAACTGAGTTATTGAACTAAGATGAGTCCTAGAGTCAAAGGATCTCACTACAAGGACAGAGTGGATGGGGGGACTTGTTTATAAAAACATTTTTATTTATAATCTGTCTCATTCTGAGCTTTCTTTGTTTTAAAAAGTTTATTCTTGTTCATGTTGTGATGCAGCCTGGCTCTAGAGCTTGCACAGCACAGCATGGCTCTGGGGGCACTTGCTCTGAGAAATAGGTGCTGACAGACCCACCTCAGGGTACTGGCAAACTTGGGGTCCCTTCACAACCACACGATTCTAAGTGACATCCTGACATGCTGGCTCCTGCTTCAGAAGGAGTAGAATATTAGATGCAGAAAAACCCATTAATTTTATTAAGGTTCTATTGTGCATGTTACTGGCCTTGCCAATCATTACTAATTCAGGCATATGATTACTTAGGTTTGATGAGAAACATGATAGCTTTTTCTTCTTCTTCATGTGTCTCCTCCCACAGTTTCTTCTCCGTAACTGTCTCAATCTCCTATCAGGATATGATAGCTATACCTATTTAAAATAGAAGTTTGGGTTTGAATTTTAAATAGTTGCCTTCTGGGGATTATTTGGTTCTAGGCCCATTTTTACTTTTTATAAATGTCTGGGCAGCTTTTGAGGCCACTGTGCATTAATTTAGGACACGGTAGTTTATTATTCTGAAAATGGAAAAATGGAAGGAAGTGTATGATAATTTTATACATTATTTTCTTAATGAATAAAATTCTAGCTCTGAAATTAAATATTGAATTGTCAAGAACAAGCTTACATTGCAAGAGCCTTATGAATTTTTTCCAGTAAAGTATTTTTAATGTTAAACACTGATTCCACCTCTTTGTCTTTGGAATCATCTACAATAGAAAGTTGTGTGATGTCTGATGTTTTTCTGCCTTTTTGGTCACAGAATAGCTTTTGGAAATTCTTTCTTTACAGTTTCCAATGCATGGTTTTCTGCAGCTTTCCCAATTTCAGTTTAGCTATTTGCTCCCTTAACCACATGTGTGACTAAATGTAGTACACAAATAATTTTCAGTTTTTAGAACAGTGTAAAGAGATAGGTCTATTAGGAAGATAAATAAAGTGAACACAGGTAAAAGTAGCTGCTGGCTCTGTTACATTTCATCAGATGGAAGTAAAGTTCTATGAATTATAGCAGTGAATTTGCACTAATTTCAAAGTGGAAAAATACATGTTTGCCAGCCCATTTACCCAAATATCTGTGCAATAAAACCCTAATGAAACCTCCAAATAATGCCAAAATTCCTTAGGAGATCACATTTTTCCCACAGCAATTAATGAGTTGGCATATAAGCTGACCAGTGGATGGGGTTACCATGACATAATGATATGCCCTAGGCCATTAAATAAATCCAACGGTTAGTGGATGTTAGCTAGTTGTGTTTTCTGATCCAGAAGCTCTGGGCCCCATCTCTGAAGTGTGGTGAACCCAGAGGTAGACTTGATGTGTGGCAGTGACATCTGAGACACCATGATTACACCACCGTTTTTAAACACATGTTTCTTGCTGGTTTATCCACATTTCTGTATTACAAGCCAGGCCTCAGGAAGGAATAAAAATTCTGCACTGTGCTCTCTGAATTAGTATTTCCGTGAAGGTTAAGATCCTGAAATATTCCAGTTACTAGTTTTCTCTGTACTACAAACCTTTAGGTCTTTTTATTCATCCTGCTTATAAGTGAGATGAGTGTCTACAAGACCAACAAAAAACCTCTAAAAACAAGAGGTATGCCTGTGTAATCTGAAGTAGTTAGTACACCTTTTCAAGGACAACTCATGTAACAACAGAGTGGGACCACTGCCTGAAACACGTTCTACTTTTCCATCATGATAAAACCATTTCTGTACCTGTAATCTGTACTCTTCATGAAATCAATACTTTTCATTAAAGCAAGGTCATTAATTCCTTTTATATAGAACAATGCTGAAATGTGTCATAGGGTTTTACCTGAAGAAAATTAAAATGTGTGATTGCATCCCTTTAGATGTCTGTGAATCCAGTTTTCTAGTCCTATGATGGACTTTTTGCACAACTCGGAGCACTGACACTGTTATTTATTTCACTGAAATAATTGTGTCTGTTCCAGCTTTTACCTTCTCCATCATTTAAAGCATGCAGCAAAATATTTAAGAACATTATACTGAAAAATAGTATTGTGATGTTATTGTATTTATTGGAGTACTATGTGTTCTGAAGCATGTTTTGGATGCTTCTGCAGATCAAAAACATGAACTCCACAGTAACTCTCATTTTACTTTGAAAAAATGTGAATTCAGTCCTATGAAAATTTGAAAGGGTTGTCTGTTCTGAAGACTATTTATACAAATAATCAACTCTCTGTATCACTCTACAATCAGTTCATTTTTCTCTTCATTCTTTTCCTAATCCTTCCTTGTTCTCCATTCAAAGATAGCCAATCTGCCCGTGATTAATCTCAGTTCTGTAGGCTGCTAAACTGTTTGCTTCTTCTCCCCTTAAAACTGCATACAACTATAAAAATTTATTTCTATTTTTGTGCTTAGGAGTTTCCATACTGGAGCAGATATGTGTGAATGGCCCATTTTAGACAGCTACCAGCGTTCAGAAGACAGGAATCCTTCAGCATACAGGCAGAGTATAGGTCATCTGCTCCTTCTTCCCTAGTAAAAACTTTCAGACCCTTTCTAGTGGTTAGAAAAAGGTATCAGTTCAGAAGCAAAATCTGAAAACTCTTTCTTTCATGTATACTGTAGTAGTGTGTACATACATAAACAACTCAAGAGTCTGAAATCTTATTGGATATCCTACTCCTGCTCCTTCTCTTGTGAAAAATACATACTGTATTTTTAGTATATAATGTCAAAGTTATAGAATAGCACATGGAATTCTTACATATTTTTAGACTTGTAATGACGACAGTTATTTTGTTTTTCACAGGAAAATGCCAGTGATCATCTTCAAATAAAATTCAAAGTTTTCTTTCCAGATCTGATAAATCAGTATATTCAGATGTTCTTACTCTTCTCTGTCAAACAGATTGTCACCTCCAATCATAGGTCTTCTGTCATTAACATCATCCTTTGGTGAATAAAAGTAAAGGCATCTGTGGGTACTTGTGAACAGAAGAAACACTTGTATCTGGGGGTTAGTGGAACACAAATTCCTACATTTTCTACTATAGGTATGCCTATAGATAATCTGGCTTTGTATGCAGTTCCTTGCAGTTTCTATATTAATAATATTTTTTTTAAAAGGTTTGGTTGCAGAGAGGGAAAGGGAGATGTTTAGAGGGAACTCCGATCACTTTGTCTATGAAAGGAACTGAGTGTACTTTTGGGAAGTACAGATGGCAGGGTGGAAGGGATGAGAATTGAGCCAGGGATTTACCCTATAGGAAAAAAAATGCAGACAGATGCATGTAAAAATTTTGCCATCTCACAAAAGTACATTCATATTTCTGATAACAATGTTACAAATATATCTGACAAGTCAGTGACTTTCTACTTTTTGTGAGTTGTAGACCACTGGATATTTTTCAAGGGTTTTTTTTGGTTTGCTTGTTTGTTTGTTTGGGGCTTTTTTGGTGGTCGTTTTTCAATTTCTTTTTCAAGGGAACCCTTTAAAATGCCAGAAACAGGTTGCTTTACAGCATGTGCAACTTTCATGTCTAATGGTTTTCTTCAGTCATCCTTGGACTACAAGTGCATGGATGGAAAAGTATCACAGAAACAGAGTGCTAGACCTGATCTGATTCTTTGTTTTATGGAAGTATATTTCCTTATTTGAGGGATTTCCTGTACAGGTGATTGAGACCTTGGCAGAAATATACATGTGCAAAAGAAGGCTGAGGTTTTGGACCTAAATGTGTGGTTTCTAAGAAATAAACTGCTAGCAATTTAACTTTTTATTAAAAATATGAGGAATAGCCTTGTCCAGTTGATAGTTCTAACATTTAACTCACATGAGTTTTTAAAAAAATTGTTACTTCATAATTTGGATTGGTACATTGAAAACAACATGACCAAGAAATTCTGTATTGATACAAGTATACTTACAGCACGTATGTATAATCTTGCACTTTCCTGTGTAAGTTTCAAGGGCAGATAAATATTTATTCTGAATATAGGACTAACAGGTTTTCTTAGTACAAAGAATAAATAGAGTAGTTTCTGTACATAATTGGTTGTTTTTGTTTATGGCCCTAAGGTTTATGTCCTTAAATATTAAAAAATATTTAAATATTAATATCTATTAATAGATTGCACGATGTTGTTCATGACCAAAAAGGACAGATCTTGTGATAGGCAGACCATTTAGTAGTAGTGAGTTGCTTCTACACTGATCTGCAGCTGATGAGAGGTGTTTTTTTTTTCTTAGAAAGACATACATGGTTAATTGAAGATGTTTCTCTCATTGGTCTTTTATTTTTAATAATTGATGACAGTAAAAATGTACAACTATATACAACTGACTTCTGATTTAAATTATTCCTGATTTTAATTTTTCAGATTCAAAAGTTTCTTAGTTGCCTGCAATCAGTCATGGCTAGGCTTCGTGAATGAAGATTTGGGAAGGACTCTACCCACATTTGCTACAAGCGTGCTGGTGACTAAAGAGGCCAATGCGAGATAGACAAGTTCCAAAAGGCACAACAGAAAGAATCCTTGGATGGTATTGGAAAGACACGGTTCTTTCTGCATTGTCTTTTCTTTTGATGGTGATCCTGTGTGCGTTCTCAAAAGAAACAGCAGCGTTATGGATTGTGTGTCTTCAGACCTCCCGATTGGAGGCCAGAGTAGACCAGCGATGATGATCAATATGGACAAGGCTGAGATGTTGTTTCAGGGAGTCCTTGTATCTTCTCTTTGGGGCTTCTCTCTTGCTGCAACCACTGGCAAGTTCAGCATAGAGCACGATCTTAAGGAGGCGGTGGTCCTTCATCCTGGAGACGTGCCCTGCCCAACACAACTGTGTTCTCAGCAACATAGCCTCAATACTCATAACTGCTGCCTGTTCTAGAACAGACGTATTAGTCACATAATCTGACCAGTGGATGTTTAGGATTATATGGAGACCGCATTGATGGAAGCGTTCTAAGTGGTGGAGGTAGATGACCCATGATTTGGACCCATATAAAAGAGTAGACAGTACAATGGCTCTGTAAACACTGATCTTGGTACTTCAAGTGTTTATGGAGTTTTCTGAAAGCTCTATATGCCTTTGCTAACCTGTTGTCTATCTCTCCATCAATCTTACCATCCGAGGAGATGAGGCTACCTAGGTAATTAAACTGCTGGACTGATTTGAGCTCTGATTCGCCAGTGGTGATATGGGGATGATGGAAGACTTCCTGAGATGCAGGCTGATAGAAAACTGTCTTCTTTAAGCTGACTTCCAGCCCCAAAAGCTCAGCAGTCTCTGCAAAGCAGGATGTTAAACGCTGCAGAGTTGCTTCTGTGTGGGCGACGAGGGTGTTGTCATCAGCGTAAAGCAGCTCCCGGACAAGATGGTTTAAGGTCTTGGTGTGGGCCTGCAGACGCCTTAGGTTGAATAGGCTTCCATCAGTACGATATCAAATGTAGATACCATCTTCTTCATCGAGGTCTGCTGTGGCCCTTTGGAGCATCATGCTGAAAAAGATTGTAAATAGGGTTGGTGCAAGAACGCAACCTTGTTTCACACCACTGGATATTAGAAAGGGCTCAGAAAGTTGCCTGTATTTTCTTCTTATTAAAATGTTCATCCACTGTAGTTTAGTTGCCTATCAGATTTGACAAAGAAACTGCTCTTAAAGGGTTAATTTCTAAGGTTATTATTTAAAACTCCTAAACACAAAACAGAAAAGTGATTTGGTTGGGTTCGATTTGGTCATACTTAAGGGTAATATATATGTTAAAATAGGTGGTCATCATCATAAATGGAGAGCTCTTCATTACCTTTACTTTGTTCTTTTTTCATCTTCCTTGTCCTTCAAGCTTATTTCTTAAATATTTTTGTGTCTTTCAGTGTCTTAATTTCTTTTTTCACTTCCTTTCCTTCCATGTTAATTTCCTTCCTTACTTTTCTCCACCTTTATGTAATATATTATCTCCTTCATTATCTTCTGACTGATCTACCTTTTCTCTCAGAAAACCTTTGCTTTCCTACCTCTTTTTGATTGCTGCTTGAGAGAGACTGCCATGACCCTCTAATGCTGCCTTCACCTACCATTTGACCATAGCATCACTGATGCCAAACTACCATAAGTGAGAGAGATTCAAGCTAGGTTAAGATTACCAGCTGTTATTTTCCTCATAATCCTAGCTGCTTTCCAAAATTGCCTTTTCCTCTAGTTAGTTCCAAATTTTGGGCTAAAATGTTACCTAGAGCTTGCAAGACACTGTGACATTTAAAAGATGTAGCTATCATTTTAAATCATTGTTTTAAAGTATTTTCCACCTATCTCCATATGTCTGTGCATTTTATACAGGAGTTGTTGGTGAAATAAAATTTGGCTAGACGAGATTGGCTGCTTGAAAACAATCCATTTGGACTTCAAATTCTATGACATTTTCCTACTGACCTTCTATTCAGGTCAATCAGATTTCTGACATTGACCTCGGTGAAAGAAAGAGATCTGGCCTTTCATAAATCACTCCAGCCTCTGATGAGATAGTCACATTTGGGATAAAAAGCTACCATATTCTTAGGCTCAAAGGACACATGATAATTTTAAGTAGAGGAATTCAAACTAAAATAGGAATATAGAGATCTTTAGACTGGAACAGGCAAGCCCCAGAGGCAAATGAGAAGGCATGATTGCTAAAATTGTGGTATTATTTTAACTAAAAGGAATTTCCATTTATATTTATCTGAATGCCTGTGTTGTAATGTCTGGTATTACAAGGCATTTCATAAAAGGCTGTTGCTAAGCTAAAAATTCTCAGTTCAAATTACTAGGAAGCAACATTTCTGTGATGAAATACATGCTAAAAATGTTGACAAGAATAAATCCACATCATTCTTTCGGAGAGTACTAAGCCTTCATCTTGGAATTTAACATTCATTGAAGAAAAAGAGAGGCAAATGAAACTGTGAAATATGTTTTCCAAATGTGTACCATGTACACATAAAATTCCTCTTCTGTTGAAGCAGATTTTGTTTTATCAACTTTGAAACAATGCTCAACATAACTATCAGTAAGAAAATAGTGAGTATGTAAATTCTCAGCTCTTTAACACTCAACTATAGTGATAAACAAATTCCAGAATCTTCAAGTACTTTTTAAAGGATTACACAACTCGAGTTTTTTCCTAATGCTTAAATTTTGCAAAGGTGGATCCATGAAATGTAATAAGTAGTCATTAATTTCTCAAGTTTACACTAATTTCTCTTTTAATCAGATTTTTCATCAGCCTTTTTGATAATCTTCTTGGGTTTTTTGTAGTCCTTTTTTTTGTAGACAGAAAACGTGTAGGCCTACTACTATAAGGTGTGCTTTGAAATCCATACTATTTAAGTGCCTTTTTTTAGCTACTTGGCTTCCTTTCCCCTTCTATTGATTTGCAAGCTGGCAGTGTCAAACATCCTCAAAAGATAAAAAGAAGGCTATATGTTTTAGCAACATTTCTGCCATTGTGCTTCCTTTTGCAATTTTTAACAGATATTTTTCCAGTTCCTGTTCCAATCCATTGTGGGTTGCTAACTTTTGCTATGTTTCCTTTAGAGATGGCTATAATTCAAAGTAAGATGAGGAGTTTAATCTCTGTGTTATCAGTAAAAACTTATAGAATATTTTTAGGCACACTTGTTTTGGAAACCATTAGGCAAATGCCCTACCAAATATTTAAGTACAGTTGGTTTTTAAGGTTTTTTAAAGGTAAGACCACATGGAGAATGTAAATTATGCACTTCAACAGGCCAAAATGTAATTCTCAAGAACAAAACGAGAGCTTCTCTAGCTGAAGTTTAACCCTGTTGCTTCTTACATTGAGGAACTAAGCAATTGAGGGAAACCAGGGAGGATCTTGCTAAGTTGATTTCTTAAAGAAAGTTGAGGATGGTAGCCAGATAAATTTATTTAATTTATGTTTTCATAGGGAATGACCACAGTTTTGGCTGTCTTGAACAGTTTCCTTGCTAAGAAGTCCAAACTTGTTTTTCAGTCTGTCCAGGATCTCAGGATCTCTGCCTATACTTCCCCCAGCTGCTGGTAACTCTCTGATTTTCCACTAATACTTGCATGAAGTCAAGCTTACTTGTCTGCTGCAACCTGGATTAACTAATTATTACCCTTTGTTGTTCATTAAAACATTCTCCAGACTTTTGGTTTGATGTCTCCTTAATCCACCTCAGTGGAATGAATTTGGGCTAAAGAGCATTCAGAAAAATATTTACATAGGAGAATGGAGGGCAATAAACTCTAAGTGTGTAGAGATGGGAGGAGAGGTAAACATTTAATCCAGATCAGCTCACAGCTGAAGAAGACATAAATTTTCTAGTTTTTTCAGGCTCCAAAATTCATCTCAATCAGTCTGTGAACCATTGAAGACTCTATTTTCTCTGGGTTAATTAATATTTTTTCAGGCCTTCCCACATGGTCCAGTGACAGAACAACGGATTCTTTCGTTCCAGCTCTCCTCTTTTACAAAGAAGGTTTAATTACTTCTCCCAGTTAGCCAACATGACATTTAGTTTTAGAGAAGTTTGCAATTGCCCTTTGATCAAGGATAGTCTTGCTAGCAGATACCAGCCACCTTTGGAATGCTTAATAGACTGGAATATATTATAGCTGAAACTGCCAGATTTATGAAAATTAGTTATATGGTATTCATTCTCCTATGCCTGGTGAAGTGTTTATTAGCTGGAGTGTTAGGAGGACTATGTTTATTTTTTTATGTTTCTTAAAATACAGCTTCATGAAAAACTGTACCGGGATTTCTAGAGTTCTACGTGTAACGAGAACTAAAACTGTCACTATTGTGCATCAAGACCTAGATTTTAATTTTTATTGTAGTGCTGTCACAAGCTTTACCTATTGAAGGTTAATTTTTAATAATGCACTGAAAGAAAGCTGTGTCTAGAAGGAATTTTGGAGTGGTTTTTTTGTTTTGTTTGTTTGTTTGTTTGTTTTTATCATATAAATTAAAAAGAGGCAACAGTCCCAGGGTCAGAATTCCTGGGGTGTGTGTTTTGATAGAATATGTCATCATTCCTCTTCAAAATGCCTGGCTTACGAATGTTTTCTGTCCCCTGGTTTCCTAAGATTGCTTTCATAGTTTTCCAGCAGGGAAAGCAGTGGATGAGACAACTGAAGTTCTTAAAGGGCAGTAATATTTTGCAGCCTCTCGTCCTTGAGTAAGGTTTTAACATGACTGAGATAATTAGAACATTTTGATTTTATAAATAATCTGAATACAATCAGCATTTAGGGTTTTCATGTTTTTTATTACATTATTTTGCATCCGCAAGTATCAAAATAAAGAAGAATTAGACAACCATGTCTTTGATGGTAATGTCTTTAATAAAAAAAATCTCATGGACTCAGGCACATTATTTATGCTATCTGTAAATGTACACTTTAGATCTGAAAAGAAAAATAAAATCCTAATTCATAACTGCAACTCTGCTTGTTTACCAAAACTTAAAATAAGTAGAAGTCAGGATTGGATGAGACAAAAAAAACAGATATAAGTTGAAAACCTTTTTGAATGATCATTTTTAAGTGCTTACCTCAATCTCGAGTTACAGTACTACCAAGAGGAAAGAAGAGTGTGATATCACTGTTTCTATTGTAAATTAGTAACCAGCTTGCAGCTGTGTAGCTCATTAAAAACTGTGTCATTTAGAGATATTTTGAAAACACAGAGGTCCATTAAAAAGACCGGCAGTGTATGGTTGTCAAACAGACATGCAATTATTGTCATAATATTGCCATCAATTGGATGGTAGAAATTACATGATGAAATGAGAAGCTGTTTTATATCCTTTTGAGATTTCCCAGCACAGTTTTTCCTTTGTTCAGACCAGCCATCACCCATCTTTGAATCTTTGAATATGAGGACTCAGGGTGTTTGCTGGGAACCTTTGTGAGTACTAATAATAACTTCTTCACTCCAGTTTCTGAGGGCTCCTGTATTTTCCTACTGCTTTCGTACTGCAAATCTACAGCCATTTATGTTGCCCTGTCCCAGTGACTAATAATTAATTATTAATTAATTATATGACAATTAATATGACATCTTTTCTTGACATCTATGTTATTTCTACAGAGATTTTCTCCTCTTGTCATGCTGGTGTTGCTAGGGACGACTGAAGGTGGAAATCTCTTTTGTTCCCTCCATAACAGTGACTAAGCACCTACACTGTCTAACTTACACAGCCCAACGCTATGACTGTAGTTCTAGCTGTCTGCATGTTTTAGCTCTGCACTGATATGAATATTTCCCTTTGCTGGTCAGCTTCTGCCTCTGATCACTGGAAGCTGAGGTCTCATGAACTTCGTCTCTCTCTTTTCCTTATCTTTATAAAGTGTGCCCCATGGTAAGCAAAACTTCATGCGGCACCCAACCGAGTTCTGCTTTGCAAAGTTCAGAAAGTGCTTGTACCTAAGGAGATTGGGGTGAGTCTGAGGGAGGCAGGGCTAGGGACAAAAGCCATTGCTCCTTGAAAGACTTGTTCTCTAGACCCTTCACCAGCTTCATTGCCCTTCTTTGGACAAACTCCAGCACCCCTTTTTGTAGAGAGGGGCCCAAAACTGATCACGGGATTTGAGGACAATCACTGCCCTGGTCCTGCTGGCCACAATATTGCTGATGATATTCCATTCACCACCACTCTCTTGGCCCAATCATCCAGACAGGTTTTACCCAGTGAATAGTACAGCTATCCAAGTGACAGTAAGTCAGTTCCTCCAAGAGAATCCTGTGGAAAACAGTGTCAAAGTCCTTACAGAAGTGAAAATCACAGATATGATGCTCAAATTCTGTTTATGGACTTTGTGAGCAGCTATTTGTAGCGTTGAAGTTGCAGAAGATTTCCACAAAATAGTTGGGAAAGCTTCCTCTATTTTGTTTAAAATAATTTGTCACTTCTATGTATAGAAATCATTTCCTGCCTTCACTCATTTTTTGTCATTTTGTAAGGTGCTTAGTGGAATTGGGAGCTGAGAGGAATACAAGGTATCCCTTTTATCAAGCGTTGTTCATCTAAGTAACTCACTCCTTCCAACACTCTTCTGTGAATAGGCTTTTATTTTATTTTTTGATTACCACCTTTTTCTTTTTTTAAAAAAATCCTGGGCCATCCAGACAGGTAGAGCCATATTTAGTGCTTCATAAAAGTTAATTTAGAACACCCAAAGAAAATTAAGAAAAAAATATGAAAGGCAGCTAAAAGGTACACATTAAGAATCTTAAGTGCAATTTGGTCCTTTTTTTTTCTTTTAATTGAGTCTTCTGGGAAGATCAGATATAATCACACAAGATCACACAAGAAATACTAATGTAATCATTGTGTAACACCCTTTCTTAATCTAACAGGTCTTATTAAATGTAAAGAAAATTTGTATATTAGATACAATAACATAGTCTTCTTTTTTCTGGAGAATAATCAGTTCAGGCTAACATCAGACTTGAAGGTACAGTCTCACTTTTTCTGTATTGAAGGTATATGTTTCCAGCTCAGCATTTTGGGAAGGATCAATAGCTAAATGACACTACTCTTTGTGCTCAAACGCAAGACTAGTAAGGCTGAAGTTCAAAGTCCAAGACTCCCTCCTACTTCCATTTTGTTTGTATAAACTTAGTTGATTTGGGGCCTGTGAGGTCTGTTATTTCTCAGTACACCTAACTTGGAGCACATTTTTCAAATCTGGTTACTCTCCAAAGCTGTAGTAAGATTGAACAGCAGGTAAATTTAAGCAAGAACGCTTCTGCAGTGTTGAGCAGTGACCATGCCTCTGTAAAGAACATTAAGGATACACAAAAATATACCCACCAACTTTCAAAATTATGGCTTGTGACACATTTGTCATTTGTCAGGCTCACAGCATCAATCAAATCTTGCAGCCAGTGACTGGAGTAATTATCTTGTCCAGTGCTGTCCTATCTAATTATTTTAAGAGACATTTTCAGGGCACAAAAGATGTAAAATCTTTTAAATCAAAATTATATGGAAACAAATGCATTTACTATACAATGACCTTAAGACTTTGTGCTTTTTTTTCATAGCACGTTGAATTACACCACCTGTCCTGGTACAGAATCACCGATTACTAATGTCTGTATACTTGTCTCTGTCATTACCACTTTGGCCAGAAGTCTTTCTCTGCTTCCTTCTACCTTTTCTTCCTCTTTCTGCTAGCTGTATGCACTGTGTGAACACAGATTTCAGTTCCCAGGGAAAAAATCTTCCGTTTTGTATATTACCTGCTCCACCAATTTTTCCATCCTTTAGTGGTCTCTATACTCTGATATTTGAGTATTTTGTATTCGAACAGGACTGCAGTAAGTGATGGTAAATAGGATTATAGTGTCTTCTTGCACAAATGCTTCTAGCACCTTTCAAAAGGCATAAAGTCAATCTGTCCTACACAGCAAGTAAAAATAGAAACTGTCTATGGTTCATTTCTATTTAGTAAATAGAGTAGAAGCAGTGTCTGGCTTAGGTGTGGATGAAATGAAATAAGAAAAAAAGGGAAAAATTATTTTAACTGGAACATGTTATCAGAAATGGTGGAATTTTCTACCTTGTGGAAGAGATACCTTAAGCAAGAAAGAAGCAGAAATCTGATTTCAGCATTTTGGATTAGACTCAGTGCTCATTTGCGAGGAAGAAGTGACAATGTTTTCAGGGTGCAGAAACTGAATTGGTTTTTATTCCCATCTCTTACTATACTAATATGAATGGAGGAGATTAGAAGGGATCTAACTTTAGCTTTTGGGGAGAAAAGGGGGAAGACATTGCCGATTACACATCCTGCCCTGTTGCTGGCAATCCTATCCCTACTGGGTAGGTTTTCTAAGTAGTCTTTTTCTGTATCTTTTGCAGATTTTTATCAGTTTACTTGGTTAAAGGGAAATATACTAGTTTGAGTCTGCAATTATTTTAAGGGGGCAGTTTATTACCTCTATCCACTTATGTTTATTTTCCAATCTTAATAAAGCATATAATCTCAGGGAGAATTATTTACATATCAGTACTAGTACTCTCATACCATACTTATTTCTACCTACCTTAAAATCATACACAGTGCAAATTTCATTTGATCACATCATTCTCATTTCTAATTTGAGTGCTTCCCACAGTGACTGATTTCATCACAGGACTACTTAGAAAACCGGTTTAAAAAATACAGTTCCATTTTGTACTTATCTGCTAACAAATCACATCTTCTCGAAGAATCTTTATGCCAGCATTTTAATTATACAACTTATTTTATGTGAGTCAGAGACTAAGTTGTGTACTAAAAATTGCATTTCCTTAATAATAATGTTCCCATAAGCTGGTCATTCAGAAACATAGATCTAGCATGCAAAATATATTGCAGCCTTAATATAGTGATTAGTACCAGCAAGAACACAATAAATGATGCTTTTCAGTTCCATTGTCCACCCTTGCCAGTGCAAGACTTCATAAAGCCTCTTTGAAAGATATGGTGGCTAAAATCTATCTACTGTCTCATCTCAAATATCAGCTGCAAACAAATGAAAAAAAAGGAGATCTAGGCTTTCACTTCTGCAAGGCCAAATGATCCCAGTCTTTGTTGCACTTACCAAGGAAAACACACACATAACTGGCAGTGATAAGGGCAACAGAAAGCAAGCATTAATTTCTTTGAGCAGCATTAGAAGAGAGGACTCCTGCCGTGCTCACCAGTTACTTGCTCTTCACAGCTGCCTTCTCAGTTGGGGGTTCTAAATCAGCACAGTGAGAACAGACAGAAATGACCATAATGTATTTGTTTATGGTGGCGATTTTCTTGACAATGGTGGAAAGGTACTGCTCACATAATCCTCCAGACTTCTGTTTTCCGATTGAGTAGTTCTTATTTTTCCCTATCATTGCACAAATTCAGTCAACTGAGCATGTCTTGACAGTTTTAGTAGTCTGATCTCTGAATAGGTTTACAGAAAATGATAAAAGCACAGAGACACTCATAGCAAAACTAATGTGTTTTGTTTTTACTCAGAAGTGTTTTCTACTTCCCTCCCTTCTTGCATAACACATATTTATAGTTATGCTTGGTCAAATTCTGCTCAGATGTCAGACGTAGGATGGGGGAGGGAAGCATTTCTGAAACTCATGTTAATCTAGTGCCAGCTAGAAACCCTTTAGGCAAGCGAGATCCTAAGATCCTCTTCCCTAAGAGATCAGACAGGGACATAGGAGATGGAATTTGGTCTCAAAAAATATTAAGTATTTACCCAGCCACTGTATCCCTCTGAAGAATTTACCTATTTTTTTTTCAATTAATGTAGAAAAACAGAGTATTTGTAGCTCTTATTATTCTTTCATCTAAACTTCAGCAATCTACCTTTAAATGAAATGTTCTCCTTTTCTGTCCTAACTACAATAAAAGGAGAGCTAGTGGTGAGCTCACATTTAAATGTCTGGGTTAGGTGACACAAATCTCTCCTGAGGCTCTGTTTACTTGGGTGTTCCTCCTTCACAGAGAAATCTTTATAATTTAAATTGTGGCATTTCTACTCTTTGTATGAATATGGTGTGATGCAGGTTGTTAATTGACAGATAATAATTTGAAAATAGAGCAGCACCTCTCTGTAATGCCACTCACATATGTTGATGCTCTAAAAGTTAGTGAGGGATGGGACACTACTGAATAAACCCCCAATTTGTCAACCAAGTCTGTGGACAAAATATTCTAGGTCAGGCCAAGATATTTAAAAGGTTAGGAAGGACCATCTAGCTTTGTTTCAATGTTTTTAAGTGTAGTCTGATTACACTGTTTGTTGGTGAGGTTTGGTGGTGTAGTCACAGGTTTTGAGGTGGTGTGGGTATACATATTTTAATTACACGTATTTTAAATTAATTGATACTAAAGTGTTCTGTGTAAATGCATCATTGTCAAATATACCATTATTTTCACTAGCTACCAGACTTTTTTCTTGTCTTCAACTTATACTGATTACTCTCTTACACAGTTGGTGTTGCCTTGTGATGTGCTCAGCAGATTGATTGTTTTTTCCAAAAACAGTAGTGAGACGTAACTCGTACAATGTGTACTTTGAAAGAACTTCCACTTCCTACCTGAGCAAGCTGACTAATAATCCTAGTAGGAAAGTTCTCCGTGCTTTTGTACTGTTAGTAGTGAAAAAGAATAAAAAGTACAAACTATATGTATCAGTAACATGTCAGAGGCAGTAATAAGGGCAATAATCTGAGCCACAGGAGACCCTTTTAAAGTTCCTTCCTCCACTACATACTTTCTGTATGTTCCTAGATGCATCCTTTAGACCCAGATTCATGTGATATGTTTACTTTGTTGAATCCTGGAAAAAACAAGCAAAAATTGATCCTAGTTTCACTTGGGGTTTTAGTTTAATCACAAGACTGTCACACAATTCTGCTTTCTGATTTCTAGTCAAACCTTATGTAACACTTCACACCTCTCTGAGATAGCTTGTCAGTGTGGCATAAACAGCTATTCTTATAGTTGTTGTAAATCATGGGGGGAAAAATAATATATCAATAATCTTGTAAGGCACACCTTTTTAGCAGCAAACATATTCAGAAAAAAGAAAAGCAAATCCCATAACACTTTCAAGCCTTTTATGGC
This sequence comes from Manacus vitellinus, assembly GCF_001715985.3. Classification (NCBI taxonomy): domain Eukaryota; kingdom Metazoa; phylum Chordata; class Aves; order Passeriformes; family Pipridae; genus Manacus; species Manacus vitellinus. Next base: position 471,840 of record NW_021940863.1, read on the forward strand.
TTTATCTGTTATGGTTTGTATGACAGTATTTTCACTCTCATTTTTTTCCCCATGGGGTTTGAATATTTTTTCTCATGCCTCAGTTTTCTTTACAGCCTGTTTGATCTTAGTATTCCGAACTCTTCACTTTTAGTCTGATGTAGGTGGATGAGAAGTGCCTCACTGTGTAAAGGAGCCATATAGCCTGGGATTAAAATGTTCTGTTATGTGCCACCAATAAATTTCCACTGCTCAAGATGTAGGAAAAAAGGAGGAGAGAAACCCTGACTGTATTAAGCTTTTAATGTCATGTTGGGATATACATGTGCCTGGTGTGAAAGGACAGTTCCCACAGCATTTCTGGCTGAGGGGTTATAGTAGAGAAACAATACACTAACTGTATCTCTATTAGTAATTTTTGTCAGATGTCTCATAATTGGCTATATGAAATACATTAGTTCCCTCATAAAGAAATTAGAGTGATCATTCACCGTAATAACAGAGTGTTTCTGTAGCACAGTCTGTTGCAGTACACTCCTGTGCATGACACTTTCATGTGTACTGCAGATGCCAAAGACTGGGCTCTGAATTTTTGTTGTTCTCTGTGCTTGGCTAAAGCCAACCTGGAGATGCTGCAAAAAGAAATTATTTGAGATTGTATGTGTAAGAGCTAGAAGCTGGTGTGTGATCTGCCTCCAAATTGATCCAAATTCTTGTGGGGACTGAGGAGCATATGAAGCATTTCCAAATCTGCTGTATTTACAAAAAAACTGTGGGGAAAACGTGGAGGTTCACTTTAAATCAGAGGCGAGGGCATGCAGAAAGAAAGCCTTGTGAAGTGGTACAGAAAGCCTCAGGAAGAGAGAGCTCCAGCACCCTGTGGAATCAGGAGAGCAGCACAAGAGATCACGCTATCAGCAGGAGGCAGCTCATAAGCCCCAGTAAAGCCGGCAGAGCACACATCACACCCCTGTTCCAGCCTGTGCTTGCTGGGAGGAGTCCTTCCCCCCGCCCCGGAGCGGCTGCAGATCCGGCAGGAGTGCGGGGAAGGAGCGCTGCTCCCTCCCACCCTGCGCCCCCTCCTTCGCTCTTTCTGCATCTCCGCTACTTTGGGGGTTTCGCAGGGCTAAGTTACCCAGATGCTTTTTATTTTGCAAAACGGTGAAGATAATTGCATTCATATATAACTACACAGAAAGATTTTGTGTATGCATTCATGTGCGTGTGTGTGTGTAATATTTTAAGCTGTCTGGCACATTAATTTAGCCACCTGTCCTAGCCCCTTTCTGCTGCACAAATTAGATTGTCTCAAGGGAGCCTGTGCAGCTGATTGGGTCTGCCTCGTTACTAAGGCAACCCTTCTCCTGTCTGCTCTATGCTTTATAACTGAGATTCACCAGGAAAAAATGGAAGGGGAAAAAAAAAGGCTTCAGACCCTGGGGATACCAGTACTTAATAGATGCTCTTAGCAGTCTTATTTATTCAGACAAGAACACAGTTTTTAAATGTAGAGGAGTGGTGAAGCAAGTAAAGTCAAATATAATGGTACTGTATGAAGGGGATGATAAGGACCAAATTAAAGGCTTTTACAAACACTGTATGAATCTTAAATTAGCAATGTTGTGTGTAGCTGATGTAAAGGTATCATGGCTGGATATATCAGCAGATGTGCCTTTGAAGGTCATTCCTGATTAGGAACAGCAACAGAAACTCTTTATGCCAAAAAAGCCACAAATATAGGGAGGAGTCCTTATATCAGGCTGGCTACAGCCCAAATGATGTTTTATGATAATTTTTCAGATCAAAATTTTTATTTTGTTCCTACTTCCTGCTTCTAGGTGATTTGTATTGATTAAATACACCACAGAAATTGTGTGAATTTTATGCTGAAACAAGGCATGATTTCATTTTTGAAAAAGAGCTTCTTGATCTCATTATTTCTTCAACAACAAATCCATAAACACGCTAAGCAAAATAAACATCATTATACTCAAGAAGGGATAACCAATTAAGGTAATTATATATGCAAATGAGCTTTAAGTCCTAACCTTTCCTGTGAGGACTTGTATTCTAAAGTATGTATTTGTGTTTCCATTGGCACAGGCAATATGAACTTATAGTCTATGATGTGCCTGTTTATCTCTTCATCTTGTGGCCAGTCCATTAACTACAGATAATGGCATCTGTAATGTTATGTTGAGAGGATCAAGTGGAGTGATTTTTTGATATTCACAAAAACAAACAAATAAACAAATATGTGCTTGAGGAAATACAACAAGTTGGATTTTTGGGCTAAGGCCTTGTTTTCTTGCAGCCTGTCAAATTGCAAAATCATAGAATCATAAAATGGCTTGGAAAAGACCTTAAAGATCACCTAGTTCCAACCACTCCGCCATGGGCAGGGACACCTTCCGCTAGCTCAGCTTGCTAAAAGCCCCATCCAACCTGATCTTGAACACTTCCAGAGACGGGACATTCACAACTTCTGTTCCAGTGTCACAACCTGTTCCAGTGCCTCAACACCCTCACAGTAAAGAATTTCTTCCTAATATCTAATCTAAACCTCATCATGGCTGGGCTTCATGAATGAAGATTTGGGAAGGACTCTACCCACATTTGTTACAAGCACGCTGGTGGCTAAAGAGGCCAATATGAGATAGACAAGTCCGGTTGCAAAAGGCACAGCGGAAAGACTCCTTAGGTGGTATTGACAAGACACGGTTCTTTCTGGGTTGTCTTTTCTCCTCGAGAGTGATCCTGCGTGTGTTCTCCAAGGCATCAGTAGCGTTATAGATGGTGTGTCTCCAGGCCTACCGATTTGAGGCCAGAGTAGACCAGCGATGATGATCAATATGGCCAAGGCTGAGATGTTGTTTCAGGGAGTCCTTTTATCTTCTCTTCGGGGCTCCTCTCATGAGGCAGCCAGTGGCAAGTTCACCATAAAGCAAGATCTTAGGGAGGCGGTGGTCCTTCATCCTGGAGACGTGCCCTGCCCGACACAGCTGTGTTCTCAGCAACATGGCCTCAATACTCATAACTGCTGCCTGTTCTAGAACAGACGTATTAGTCACATAATCTGACCAGTGGATGTTTAGGATTGTACGGAGATAGCGTTGTTGGAAGCGTTCTAAGAGTCGCAAGTGGTGGTGGTAAATGACCCATGATTTGGACCCATATAAAAGAGTAGACAGTACAATGGCTCTGTAAACACTGATCTTGGTACTTTTCTTTAAGTGTTTATTTTGCCGGACTCTTTTATGGAGTTTTCCGAAAGCTCTATATGCATTTGCTAACCTGTTGTCTATCTCTCCGTCAATCTTACCATCCGAGGAGATGAGGCTACCAAGGTAACCTCCTCTCAGTTTAAAACCATTCCCCTTCATCCTGTCACTACATGCCCATTTAAAAAGGTTTTCTCCATCTTTCTTGTAGGTTCTCTTCAGATACTGGAAGACCTCGATTAGGTCACTCCCAAAGCCTTCTCTTTTCCAGACTGAACAATCTCTATTCTCTGACCCTTTAAAGAGAATTCTTAGCCTTTCAAAATCCATTCTCTGTTGCCAGACGTGCTAGTATCACAGGCAACATCCAGCTCAAAGTAGAAGATCTGACAAACCCCGCTGTATTTGACTTGGTGAGGAGGAATATCATTTCATGAGTCAATATCCTATAGGATAAATGATATGTAGCTCCTAATGATTCTATGGAAAGCAAGGTAATACTTTTATTCAATTTGTAATAATACAAGTGATGCTGATCATATGAAACTCAAGTCTTAATAAAAGTTAATCACAGAACCTGATGCCTTTCTATTCTAGGTTGCACAGAGAAATGTCTTTTCACTTTTTTGGAAGACCTTTCATTTCTGATGCAAGTCAAAGTAAATAAAATATACTACTCCAATATTCATCTCTCAGTTTTCCACACATGTAAATTTGACTTTTGCTGCTGACTTCTGCTTTTCCTTCTTTCTTTTTAAGATCTTTTCTTTTAAAGCACTAAGAAGAAAATAGCTTTATTGTCGGCAAGAGTCTACAGTTTCCCCAGTTTTTCCTGATTTTGTCATAGCATTAGGTTTTGTGGATTTCTTTGTTTTGGTCTCTAGCTCTGACAATTTGAGAGACTCAAATCTTGAACTCAAGAGTTGAAAGTGTTCTGGTTTTTGGCACTTTTTGTCATCTTGAATCAGCTCGCTCGTTCTATTTTTAAAAAGTTAATTTGTATACAGAAGGAATATCTTAATTCAGGTAGCTAAATACTGTTAGTGTCAACAGGTGAGGGAAAATAAATTTGAAAATTAGTTTTAAAATGCTACTATTCTTTACAATGGATTATGATCCTGTACTACTTGATATTCTACAAGAATAACTTGAAATGTAATATTTTAGTTGTAATTATAGAACACTTACACTTGGCTGATTAAAACTGCGTCTCATAGATGGTTTTAATAGTTTAACTGGTAGGTTACATCAGGACAGAAGAGACTTTGTAATATAGTTACCTTGTGATACATGCTTCACTTGCACCTGAGCAGAAGTCATTCTAGAAGATCCAATTGTTATCCACTCTAATTAAAAGTTTAAGACCACCCTCAAGGCTTATGGCATTTCATTTCTAAATGTTATTCAGCATGAATATTATCATGCTGTTATCATACATTGATTTATACACACTTTCAAATATTTGGGAAGCCATTACTGTTTATAGCCTTGTATTTCACATGCCTGTTGGCAAATGTACATTTAATTTTGCATGTTCCATAAAACATAGGATTTTTCTGTATTAGAAGCAGATGGGATATTACTTTCTCTGCCTTTATTGGTACTACTGGCTACTGCTGCCTGTGTTACTCTTCTAGTGGTGGATTGTGAACTGCTGTCCAGTTCCTTACATTGTACTTACTATATAGTTGAATGAGTCCTTGAAACATGAATGTCCATGCTGATCTAGTACCTAGAGATTTGCAGAGATCCTTGGCACCCTGCAATAGCCTTCACTTCTTGTTCTCTTTGTACTCCTGCTTTCTGTAATCCTCCATCTGGCTGGAGATGCTGCTACCTCCTTCTTTTTCCTTTCTCTCCTTCCTTCCCTACACCTTTTATCAAACTCTTTAAGCAGCATTTCAGATGTTTACTCCAATCCCTGTCTTTGTGGCAAGTTTATTGCTTCAGTGCCATTTCTCAGGTGTTATAGGTAACAGTGCTTGCACTTTGCTCAACAACTATTCTGACAATGAAACTCCTTGAATAGGCTTTGCCAACCTTCATTAAAAAACAATCAACCAATCAAAAAAAAAAAAAGACCCAAACAGACAAAAAGTTACAATCTGCCAGAGTTGCATCATGTTCTCCTGTGCTACTGGTGAGCAGTAGGAAGGGCATAGTACTAGCACCAGTGACAGATATATTAGCTGGGTTTGTTTAGATTGGAATGAAGCTGCCATTTTGAAGATCAGCAAAGAACACAGGTCCAAGGAAAGTGAATTCCTTGGAAATTTCCAGTGAGCAGCTTTGGATGGTTGGAAACAAGAAATTATTTGCTTTTAAGTTACATTTTATTTCCTTACAGGATTAAGCACTCATACCATCTGAAGTATAGACTTAGGTTATTTAGGTGCTAGATACCTTGTTCCTGAGATTTAGCATGCTGGAATAAAGAGATAGGAGCAGCCTCATGTTCGCAAGCCCTGGTCCTTGTGGAGAATTTTAACCATCCCAGTATCTCCTGGAGGGACAACACAGCAAGGCATAAGCAATCCAGACAGTTCCCAGAATGCATCGATGATAACTTCTTTTTTCAAGTGATAGAGAAGCCAGTGAGGAGAGGTGCTGTACTGGGACTCTCTTCTCACCAATAGGGAGGGGCTGGTGGGAAATGCGAAGCTCGAGGAGAGCTTTGGCTGCAGTGACCATGAAATGGTGGAGACCGAGATCCTTAGATTGGTGAGGAGAGAGTGCAGCAAGCTCAGTGTCCTTGACTTTAGGAGAACAGACTTCAGCATCTTTCAGGATCTACTTGATAGAGTGTCATGGGATAAAGCCCTGGAGGGAAGAGAGGCCTAAGAAATCTGGTTAATGTTCAAAGATCATTTCCTCCAAGCTCAAGAATGGTGCATCTCAATGATCAAGAAATCAAGTAAAGTAGCAAGAAACCTCCAGGGATGAACAGGGAACTACTGTCAATAATCAAGCACAAACAGGAGATACACAGAATGTGGAAGCAGGGACAGGTCACTTGGAATGAATATAGAAATATTGTCAGAGTATGTAAGGATTGATGGGGAAGGCTAAGATCCATTTGGAATTAGATCTGGCAAGGGATGTCATGGACAGCAAAAAGGGCTTCTTCAAGAACAGCAGTAACAAAAGGAAGACCAGTGAAAATGTGGGTTCACTGCTGAATAAGGTGGGTACCCTGGTGATGAAGGATACAGAGAAGGTGGAGTTACTGAATGCTTTCTTTGTTTCAGTCTGCTAAGACCAGTCCACAGAAATCATGGAATCATAAATTAGTTTGGGTTAGAAGGGACCTGTAAAGGTCATTTAGTCCAACTCCCTACAATGAGCAGGGACATCTTCCACTAGTTCAGGTTGCTCACAGCCCTGCCCAACCTGACTTTGAATGTTTCCAGGGATGGAGCAGGCACCACCTCTCTGGGCATCCAGTTCCAGTGTTTGACCACCCTCATGGTAAGAAACACCTTTCTTATGTCTAATCCTAATCAAACCTCTTTTAGTTTAAAACCATTACTCCTTGTCCTATCACAACAGGCCCTGATAAAAACTTTGTTCCCAGCTTTCTTGAAGGCCTCCTTTAAGCACTGAAAGGCCACAGAGAGGTTTCCCAGGAGCCTTCTCTTCTCCAGGATGAACAACCCCAGCTTTCTCAGCCTGTCCTCATAGGAGAGGTGTTCTAGCCCTCTGATCATCTTTGTGGCTCTCTTTTAGACTCACTCCAGCAGGCCAATGTCTTTCCTATGCTGGGGACCTCAGAGGTGGATACAGTACTCCAGGTGAGGTCTCACAAGAGCAGAGGGAGAGAATCAGCTCCCTTGATCTGCTGGCCATGCTCCTTTCGATGCAGCATAGACATCTGATGAAACCCAGACCCTGAAGACAAAAGAAAATGTCTGTAGAAAAGAAGACTACCTCTTGGCTGAGGAGAATAGAGTTAAGAGATTATTTAGGCACATCCAGAATGAGTGCTGAGGGACCTGGCACATGTTATTACTAAGACGCTGTCCATCAGCTTTGAAAGCTCATGGAGAACAGGACAGTTACTTGAGGACTGGAGGAAGCCAAAGTGTCTTCAATCTTTGGGAAGGGGAAGAAGGAAGACCCAGGGATCTACAGGCCAGTCAGCCTCACCTCAGTCAATGGCTCATCCTGGATGTCATCTCTAAGCACATGGAGGAAAAGAAGATTACCAGGAGTTATCAGTATGGATTAATCAAGGGGAGATCATGGACCAACCTGAAAGCCTTCTAGAAAAGAGAAGAACAGTGGTTGTTTTATACCCTGTATACTCCTGTAACTTCAGCAAGGTTTTTGACACTGTCTCCCACAATATCCTCATAGGTAAGCTCAAGAAGTGAGGCTTAGATAAGAGGACAGTGAAATGGATTGAAAGCTGACTAAGTGGTAGATCCCAGAGGGTCATAATCAGCAGTACAGGGTGATTAGCTGAAGTGAAGAGGTCAATAACTGATCCCAGGTTTGGGGGTGAAAAATGGAATATTCATTGAACATGCGAAATGCAATTTAAGGGTCTTGGGGGCAGGACATGTTAATGAGGAGTAAGAATGCTAACTAGAGGATGGATTATGTTAACTAGGGGATTACAAAAGTTTCTGCTACAGTTACACAAGTGGTTAATATTTTCCCTTAGCAAGGACCACATGGGAGGAAAAGAACAAAGGGGTTTCTACATGCTCTGATAACATCATCACAAAGTCTTTCCATATCTTGTTGGAGGAGGCAGAACAATCAACAAAGCTAAATATTAGCAAGCCTTGTGATGAAGGTCCTCAGAGTAAGGACTTTCTCCCAGCTCCTGCTGTCCATGGCCTGCTACATAATCTCATCAGCTCCTTCTCTGCTGATAGCAGAGTTTCAGATTCCAACATCGAAGGTCTGTGGCTGCTGGTGTTCCACAGGGGTCAGTAGTCTCCAGTCTTCTTCAACTTATTCAACTTATTCATCAATGACATGGATGAAGGGATGAAGCATACGCTTAGTAAATTTGCTGATGATAAAAAACTAGGACGAGTGTTGGATACACGTGAAGGCTGTGCTGCCATTCAGCAAGACCTGGACAGGCTGGAGAACTGGCTGGAGAGGAACCTAATGAAGTTCAACAAAGGCAAGCATAGGGGACTGCACTTGAGGATGAATAACCCCAATTACCAGCACAAGATGGGGTTTGACCGAAGACTGAGAGAGGATCTTATCAATGCATACAAATAACTTAGGGGAGGGTGTCAAGAGGATGGGGTCAGGCTATTTTCAATGGTGCCCAGTGACAGGACAAGGGGCAATGAGCACAAGCTGAAACAGAGGGAGTTCCATCTGAATATGGGGAAAAACTTTTTTACTGTGAGGGTGACAGAGCACTGGAGCAGGCTATCCAGAGAGGTTGTGGGATTTCCGTCTGTGGTGACATTCAGAAACATCTGTGATCCTGTGCAACCTGCTCTAGCAGCAGGAATGGACTAGATTTTCTCTGGTGGTCCCTTTCAACCCAAGCATTCATACTTTTGTGATTCTGTGATTCTGTGACATGCATTGATGAAAAGTGTAGGTGACC